>NC_087201.1:35670710-35820710 GCF_015104395.2 Macrobrachium nipponense | reverse complement strand
CCCAGCTGGGAGACTTTAACCCTAATGTCAAGGTGGTTTACCTTCCACATAATACCACAGCCCTTTTACAGCCTATGGACCAAGGAGTGATTGCTTCGTTCAAGGCCTACTACCTACGAAGGACAATTGCTATGGTTTTACAGGCAACTGAAACCAAGAAGGACTTGACTCTGAAGGACTTTTGGAAGTCCTACAACATCCTTGATGCCGTAAAGAACATTGCTGATTCCTGGGAGGAGGTTAAGCAAACAAATGTGAATGGTATCTGGAAAAAAATTTGTCCTCAATTTGTGAATTATTTCAATGGGTTTGAGGACACAGTTCAGCAAGTAGTAAAGAACGTTGTTGCCCTGAGTAAGGAAATCAATTTGGAGATGGAGGTTGATGATGTTACAGAGCTGCTGGAATCTCATGGAGAGGAGTTATCTGCTGAGGACCTGATACAACTTGAGAAGCAGATCATAGAGGAAGAAGAAGCACCCACTCCAAAGCCTAAGGCTTTCACAAGGCAGGACTTGGCAAGAGGTTTTGCAGAGTTGCAGCAAGCGTTGGCAACTTTTGAGGCTCAGGATCCCAAGTTGGACAGGTTCACTAGGGTTTCCAGAGGCATCATGGATTTGATGCAGCGTTACAAGGCGATCTTGGATGAGAAGAGGTTGGCTCTCTGTTCAGACTAACCTGGAGCAGTATTTTAAGAAGGTAGAGAGGCCTGCAAAAGGTCCTGTACCCTCTACCTCAGCTGCCTCTCCTAATCCAGACTCACCTGCCCCACAATCTCCAGCACCTTCTGAATGTTCTGCCTCACCTCCAGACTCACCTGCCCCAGCATCTCCAGCACCTTCTGTAGGTTCTGCCTCACCTTCAGACTCACGTGCCTTAGCATCTCCAGCACCTTCTGTATGTTCCGCCTCACCTCCAGACTCACCTGCCCCAGCATCTCCAGCACCTTCTGGAGGTTCTGCTTCTCTTCACTAACCTCCCCCAGTATCTCCAGCACCGCAGCTTCCTCTCCAGTGTACAAGCCAACCAAATTAATAAAGGTAAGGAATTGTTCTCTCTTTGTTATTGATATTTACATTAAATCATGTGGTATTTTTTGTTCCGACTTATACTGAAAATCGTGTTATGACGCGTCTTAAGAACGGATCAACGTCGTAACTCGAGGACCCCCTGTATATATATATATATATGTGTGTGTGTGTGTGTATATATATATATATATATATACAGTGCTCCCCCCGTATTTGCGGGGATGCGTACCAGACACCCCCCCCCCCCCCCCCCTCGAATGGTTAGAACCTTCGAATGTTTGGAACCCCTATAAAAACGCTAAAAACAGCCTATTTTGTTAGTTAAAACTCAAGAAAAATCACTAAAAAAATTTTCATACTTGGTTTTTTTAATGGTTTTATCACAAAAAGTGCATTTTATGATGAAATTGATCAAAAAACCAGGAATTTGTGGATATTTCTCATAGAAAAATACTGCGAATGCGCGAATTTTCCACGAATAATGCGGGGAAATGTTCCCGAGAGAAATCCGCGAATCCGGGGGCCCCACTTAGTGGACCCCCCATATTCGCGTTCTCTAGATTCGCAGACTCACACATTTGTGGATTTCTCTGTGGAATGTTTGCCCACATTATTCGCAGGAAATTTGCGGTATTTTTGTATGAGAAATGTCCACAAATTCCTGGTTTTATTTATGAATTTCATCATAAAGTGCACTTTGTGATAAAACTATTAAAAAAACCAGGTATATTAATTTTTATTGAGTTTTTCTTGAGTTTTAACTATCAAAATAGGAGGTTTTAAGCATTTTCACAGGGGGTTCCAACTATTCAAGGGCGGGTCTGGTATGCATCCCCTGCAAATACGGGAGGGCCACTGTATGTATGTATGAACAAGCAGCCCGTGGTTAGCGGCGCAACCACTTAGCGTTGAATTGGTTTTACGGCTGTTGTCAAAAATATTCATTAAAAAATAAGGTATTTTAAGGTATTTGTACGGCACAATATTTTTGGTTAACAGCTCCTCAGTCGCCGTTATGTCGTAACTAGTACATAGATTTGTAGAAATACCATTCAGACCATAGTAAAGGTTATGCAAATGATATTAAAAATTTGTATTGAGAGTAATTACATTGGTATTAGGATAAGCTATATGCCCATTATGCTGTTCTATGCCGCCGCCTGGCGCTCTTCCAAAAATATAGAGTTAAAAAACTGCAAATGTAACTAGCGATGTGTCGAGTTATAAATGTTCACGCTTTTATGTTTAAAATGTGTATGAAAATGTATTCTGTATAGGGTATTTATATTTCTGTACATAAATATGATATAAAGGCAGCTTTTGAAACTGCCCTCCACATTATCAAAGAGGATCTTTTTTCATATTCGCTCTTGCCTGCCGCTGCCTGCCGTTCTTTCGAAAATATAGAGTGCAAATTTAGCGATCGCTGTGTTGATTTTATAAATGTTCATGCATTTATGTTTAAAATGTGTATGAAAATATATTACCTATAGGCTGTTTTTTAATTTTTTTACATGAATATGGTACAAATTAAGGCAGCTTTTGTACTGGCCTCCGGGTTATTAGAGGATGTTTTTTCATGTTTGTTCTTTTCCGCTGCTGTTCCAAAAAATGCATTTACAAAGACTTAACGTGGTTATATTTTAATTTGGGAGCTAATTATAACTCATTTTGTTAATTAAACTTCAGTGGGAGCTAATTATAACTCATTTTGTTCATCAAACTTCAGCTCTTTGTTATAAGTTTTTATGCTTTAAAGTTGAAAATGTGCATGAAAAATGTTTTACAGGGTATTTCTTTTATTTTTGTACATAAATATGATACAGTGGCAGTACGCATGTCCATTTGAAGTCTTTGCAACAGCCCTTCACATGATGAAGAAAATATATTGTTCAGACGTGCCCGAATAAAAATTTTTTAATTTGTATCATTGAATCACATAACACATTATATTTACAATTGTTGCATAGTTTGGTTTTAAAAGACAAAACCCGCGTGTTTGCATTCAGTTTTGCAACACTGCAATTTGTTTGTTTTTCCATGGGATAGAAGTACAAAATATAACTGTGCAACTTGGTCAATTTTTTGCTTTGTTACACGAGCAAAGAATAATTATGACTGTACGAGCTCGAGATGGCATAGTGACAAAAATTAAGATGAGCATAGAAGAAAAAGTAAATATACATATTTTCCATAAATCTTTTAAAAGGTTATACAGTGGGCCCCCACGTATTCACGTTCTCTGGATTCGCGGACTCACTGATTCGCAGATTTTTATCTGGACTATATCTACCCATTTTTTGCGGTGAATTCACCTATTCGTCGGATTTTCCGACAATAAATAATCATTAATTAGTGTATTTTGATGTTATTTTCATGCCTAAATACATTTTTATGGTACAAAAATTATTTACTAATTTTAAAATGTTAATATTGATCAATACTGTATTATTAAGTTTAATAAGATTAAATGATATCACATAATAACTAATAATCCTCTCTCTCTCTCTCTCCCCTACAGGGATGTATGCTTTTTGTGTGATAAATGATTTACTAATTTTCTAATATTAATATTAATGTAATGAGCAATCACTTCAATAAAGGGATTTTGACGAAGGAAAAATCTATTTCTGGGCAACGACCTGTGTCGCCCTGTGAAATGGTTCCTTTGATACTATTTCTGAGGAATAAATATTGCTATTCATCCTAGAGAAAAAAGAAACAATATAATGCCAAGATAAAATGGCTCGCTCACTTCTTATAGTGTCGGTATAGTAAGAGCGAGTGGATCCCCTACCAGAGGGTCCCCTTGCCATTTAGCTTCTTCCTTCGACAAACACCCCGAACTACGGAGGAGCCCGTGCTACAGCTCCGGTCTACTACTACGTGAGCGCCTCCGACGCCTGAGACGTCATTCCTGAAGATAGCCTCCAAGCTTGGGGTAAGCTGGGTGAGGATAATCTAACTACAGGGTGGGGTTTCACAGGGCGACACAGGTCGTTGCCCAGAAATAGATTTTTCCTTCGTCAAAATCCCTTTTCTGGGCTTGACCTGTGTCGGCCTGTGAAATAGTACCAGAGAATGCTAAACACCAAGCTTGAGGAACAGTACAGATAAATTAAGAAGGTAAAGTTAAACACTTGTAAGGTTAATAGTATAATAATCAACTAAAATTACAGTCTTACCCTAAGGGAAGTATAAGCCCTAAAACACGGGTTATTACTTAAAATTAGTTAGCCTAACAACAAACAATAACAAAACAGGTTAGGCAAAGACAGGATATAAGTTGATATATACAAAAGAATGGAACTGAATCCAATTAGAATGATGAACAAAAGCAAACTCAAGGTAACCCAATACATGGAGGCGTCTAACTAAGTAAGGTGCAATGGGGCAGGTAGAAGGGAAGGCTACAAGAAGTTATAAGTAAAAACTTTAAGAATCAGGAGAAACTGTGTTTCCAGCTGCCACTGCTGGAAATTTGAGGGCTTTCTAAGGGTTTTAGGTAGTGCCGTTTGAAAACTGTCGGAGATTTTCCAGCCTGTATACTTCTTAAGATCGTCAAAATTCATGTGTTGGAAATAATTAATAGATGTGGCCACCGCCCTAACATCGTGGGACCCGAGGAAAGGACTCTGGATTGGCCTGTTTGATGAAGTATAAAATTTTGTTTGCCTGATCCCTTTTAGGGATAATGTACCACCTTCCTTCCTAATGAACATGGGCCTGAAGATTTCAGAGTTGTTTCTGCTTAGGTAGGCTCTTAATGAGTTGACAGGACAAAGGGAAATGTCTTGAGGTAGTGGTAGGATTTTTCACGAGGGACCATCTGTCCTGTGGGTCTTCATTTTTTGGCTAGAAAATGGCGATCTGGGGATAAGAGGACTTCCCCTGAGGGGAGGAACTCAATGTGGCCTGGTTCCCTTGATCAAAGCTGACAGTTCTGATATTCTAGCTCCAGGAGGCTAAACTTAATAAGAATATGGTTTTCCTCAGGAGGATATATAATTGCAAGAGTCACTGTTAATGTCCGAGGCCAGTTTGAGGACATCATTTAGGAACCAAGAGACTGATTTAGGTCTCGTTGATGGTCTTAATCTAGCACAAGCTTTTGGTATGGACGTAAAGTACGAATCCGTAAGGTCTATGCTAAAACCAAATTGGAAGATCTTTTTAAGACTGATTTGGTCATAGTGATAGTGCTTGCTGCTAAGCCTTTCTCAACAATGATCTGAAGAAAGTTATGGCTAGGTTCGTTGTCATGACTTGAGAATTTGACAACTTAAGGAACTTTGCTAGTTTCTTGACAGATGAATCATATTGCCGGAGAGTAGATTCTCTTTTATCTGATTCCAAGAATGAGATATTCTGGGGATCAATTTCTGCATTCCTCATGGCTGCGAATTTCAGAAAATCCATAAAGTTAGGGTTTTCTGAATTCTTGAGGAAGCGGACACAGTCTGAGTTTGCACTAACTGGGTTAGTTTTGGGGTTGGGAATCCGTATTGGTCGGTAGTCTCAACTCTAGGAGTAGAGGGAACCAATTGCTCTTGGGCCAGTTGGGAGCTACTAGAGCTACTTGGCCTTTGAATGTTCTGAGTTTGTCTAAAACTTTCATGAGAAGGTTCACCGGAGGGAAGAGGTAAATATTCTTCCATTCGTTCCAATCGAGGATCATTGCATCCGTAGCGTATGCTAGAGTATCGAGGTTGGGTGCCACGTAACAAGGGAGTTTGTGGTTTGACTCCGTTGGGAGCGGAGCGCGATAGAGCGTCTGCTACTACGTTCTTGACTCCTGCCAGGTGAGTGGCTGACAGGTGCCATTTGTTTTTGTTTGCCAGAGAAAAGATGGCTATCATGACATGGTTCAAGTGGCTTGACTTGGATCCGCCCCTGTTGATGCAGTGTACTACTACTGCACTGTCCAGAACTAATTTTGAAATGTGAGTTCTTGGGCGGACGGAGCCGTTTCAGTGTGAGGAATACTGCCATGGCCTCCAGTACATTGATATGTAGCTGGCGGAATTTTAACGACCAAGTTCCTTGAACTTTTTCGTACTGGGAGTATCCTCCCCACCCTGTTAGTGAGGCGTCTGTGTGGATCACTAATGATGGAGGGGGAAACTGTAGAGGAATTGCTTTTGAAAGATTCTTTGTCTCTGTCAGGGACGCCGTCCAGGGACGGAGACGTTTCCGTAAGATCGCTGGGATAGAGGCTAGTTTGTCCCGTGATCTGCAATTCGCTCTTGAGCGCCATACTCTGTTTATATCTTTGAGTTTGGCTCTGAGCAGAACGTCTGTGACTGATGCAAACTGGAGTGAGCCCAGGATCCTCTCCTGGCACCTCCTTGATGTTTGTTGTCGTTTGAGAATTGTTTTTGTAGCTCTTGCAATTTCTTTCCTTTTGTCAACGACGGAATTGATAGAGTGTGCGATTGTAGTCCACTGAAGGCCTAACCACTGGAATCGAGATTTCCGGTGTTAGTCTGGACTTGGTTTTGTTTATTTGAAAACCTAAATGTTCTAGGAATTTGATCACTCTGACCGTTGCTTCTTTGCATTCTTTGGGGTTCTTTGCCCAAATAAGCCAATCGTCCAGATAAGTCACTAACATTATTCCCTGTTTCCTTAGCTCTTGCACTACTGCTTCCGCCAATTTGGTGAAGATCCTGGGGGCTATGTTGAGCCCGAATGGCATTACCTTGAAGGAGTAGGATCTGTTGCCTAGTTTTGAAGCCTAGGAATGGACGGAAGTGTCTGGCTATGGGAACATGATAGTAGGCATCTGTAAGATCTATAGAGGTTGTGACGGCCCCACGGGGGTGGGGAAGTAAGGTCCGTACCTGCGAAACGGTCAGCATCCTGAACTTGTCGCAATGATGAATAAGTTCAGATGGGACAAGTCTAAGATGATTCTTCGGTTTACCGAGTCTTTCTTTGGCACGCTGAACAAGCGTCCTTGAAATTTTAAATGGTTGACTCTTGAGACTACTCCTTTGAGAAGAGGTCTTCGGTATACTCTACCAATTCCGTTGTTGGTGCTTGAATAGAATCTGTGGTTGGTTTTTTTGGAGGATTGGCCCTCCTAGCCAACTCCAACCCTAGTCCTTTTGTTACTATACTTTGAGCCCAAGGGCTGACCCCCACCCCAACCCCGCTGGCGGAAGAGGTACAGCCTCCCTCCTACCTTGGGACTCTCACTGCTGGTTTGCCGAGGGGCGGCCACCTCTTGCTCCTCGGAAACCTCTTCCTCTGTTAGCGCCCTGCCGGATCCTCTGAATCGAGAGGCACCTCTTGCTCTGCTGCCTCTCGCAAACCTATTGAAAGCCTGAAAGTTCTGGCTTTCATAGTTGGAATTGTAGGCTGGCGAGACAGCAAAGGAAGTAGAGGGTTGAGATTGCTGGGACTGAGGGTCCAGAACAAGGTATTATTGTTGACCCTTCGACGATGGTTGCCCTTGTGGTGCTGGGACTGCCTGAACCAACGTTTTGCTGAGAAGGCTGGAAGGGAGAGAACTTCCTTGGTTTCTTCTTGTTCCTTGGGTTAGGACGAGAAAGTTCCTGCCTCCGCTTTGCTACCAGTACCCCACCTGACTTTGAGGCACTGTTTAACCTTAGAAGCCTCGTGAAGGACTTCTGCTACTACTGGTGCTGGAAGAGGTCCGTTCCCCCAAATTGAGGAAGCAATCAGTTTATTAGGTTCATGGCGGATAGTAGCTTCCGCCAGAACGTGCTTCCTACAATTTATCCTGGCTATGAGGAAGTCGTAAAGGTCACACTGCATGGTGTGCAGCAGACCTTTAGCCAAAACTTTAAATAACGGCTCTTGTTGGTATACAAGAGCCGTCATCTCCGCCATAGTCATGGAGGAAAGGGATCTCGCGAGCCTAGTCCGGGCGTCGTACTCCATCTGGATGAGAGAGTCCGACAACCTGGGAGTCTCTCACTAAAGAGAGAGGTGGCACAGTCCGCCTTTAGTTTTCTTACTGAGAAAGTAGGAACTGCTCCCTCGAAGTACGTCTCGGAGCATGGGACTAAGAGAGGTGGGTTCCGTCTCTCGTAGTTTGAGGCAGGGGCTCGTCTTTCAGGGCGGCCTGAAAGGTTGCTTCCACTACCTTAAGGGTCAGTGGTAGTGGAGTCCCTTCCACCGGAGTAAAAATGGTGAAAGGACTCCTAAAGGTTGTGATGCGGGTGTTTTCACACCCCCATTCCTCCAGACTTCTCATTAGAGTCTGCTGTGCTTGTTCCCTCGGAAGGATCACTGTTTTCCTTGGGAACCTTGTCCTCTCTCATCATCGCTGCTTCCGTTAGTCGGATGTAGCCAATGAATGGTGGTTGAAGGTCTCTGGGTGGAACTCGAAGTCCTCACGCCTTCGAGTTCCTATGCCTTCGATTGTCAACATTCCGTTGACAAACGTGCATACGAAGCGATCCTCCAAGGGTTGGCCGCCTTGAATTCCGGCAGTTGGCTGGAATCTGGCATTGGAAGAGGAGAAGGTGGCACGATAGAGGGGAACCTGCCACGATTGAGGTTTGGATCCCGGCGATGGCATTCTCCTGAGCGGCCCAGCCGTTCCGCCGCGATTGGATCGACTGGCCGGAAGACCTAACAGAACTGGAGAGCTGGGAGAGCACTGAGCCGACCTTGTTGTCAACCAAGGCCCCTAACGATCACTTCTCACCCGCTTCCAGAATATTAGCCGAAAGGATTCGGGATCAAAAAAAGAGGGAACCTTGAGCCCGATCCTTACATGATCTATGTTTGGGGGACCTCGACGCAGAGGAAGAGGCCTCCCTTGACCTAACTGATCCGGGGTGGTGAGCCGGAGTTACAGTGTCTGTCAGGATGACCGATTTCTTGGGGAGAGACTTTTTAAGTTTCTCCTCGGTCATCTTAGCCTTTGGGGATCACTGAAGTAGCCTTAGGACGGACAGACCGCTGCTCTTCAGTGAAGCCCTGGAAAGAAGTGGAAGTAGAAGGATCAGTAGAAGGTGATGGAGAAAGGGAATTCAGGAAAGGGCCCTGAGAACCCCACAGAAGCTGCCCCTACTACACCCTTACCTGTACCCATGGAGTCAATAGCCATGGGTTCGACGTCGAGGTTCATTGCCGCAACGTCTTCTGCAACGTCCTCTGGGAAATCTCCTCCTGAAGGGATCATGACTTGAAGGTCGGCCAGCAAAGGGGCGGCCGCTATCGGGTCCACCACTGATCCTTTCTTGGCTCCTGGGAATACTAGGTCCACCATATCCTGGGTAAGAATGCAGGGCGCCCCTTCGAATTTCGGCCAAAACCGAACCCCCTACCCAAGCTTTGAGAGTCGACAAAGCTTTCTTCTTTTCTTCAAATCAGAAAAAACCCTGTAAAAAAGGGTCTAGAGTTAGGGAGAGGATAGGGGAGGAATGTCTGTTGTGTTGAGATTATATGAATGTGTCTCATATGTGAAAGGTATAATATAATAACAAGTATTCCAGGTGATGAATGAATGAAGAAAGTGCTAAGAAATTACTACTAGTGAGGCATCTCCTACTAGCAAGTAGCAGGTTTGGCAAGCTTCATGATGCCAAACGATAAAAATCCTCCACTTTTCACTGCACATCCTGCATGAGAACGGCATACTATATGGCCGCACGGGTCTTGGAGGATGGCATTGCACCCATCTCCTGGCACAACATCTGTAAGTCAAAGGATACATGAGTACCAATGACAACCTCCGGTGGTACTATGCAAAATATCCTTGGGTGCCGAGTAGGACCGACGGATAGAGATTTATTACGAGATATACGTATGAAAATATTACGTAGAAAATTCGAGGGGGGAAGAAAGTCTCTGCCTCCGCCTAAGCTCACTTGTATATGATTAAAAAATAGACTCCATAGGGCCCCGGAGTTCTCCGTATGGCCCGAAGTTAATTAATATTGAGTGAGCAATGTCAAACATTCTAACGAAAGCAAGGGATAGTACGAGAGCAGAAATAAAAAAAAACTCCGGAGTAACGCAAAAGATTCTAAACATTAAATAAAACAAAATAAAACAAATAAAAACCCATTATATCAGTAAGTGCTCGTGTGAACTATCCTAAGTGGATAGGAAACCCAGTGGTTCCCTCCCCCCCCCCTCTATGTTCGGTAGCGGCGGATAGACACCTGCCGGACTGAACTGGGGGTGGAAAGGGTAGGAAGAACGTGGGGTAGGGGAGCCCTCCCCCTGAGCGGCCAGTTTTAAGGACGGAGAAGAAGGGGGGAGGAGGTCCGAGCCCCCGAGGCACACGACGAGTTGAGAATACCAGTAGGGATGAGATCCCACCAGTCCCGTGAGTCACCCCCTCTCATGCAGACTCGGACAGCTAGCTGTGAGAAACGAGTCATCACCCATCGACGTGGATGGCAATGTATGGAGGGGGGGAAAGGGGGGACTGGAGGGGGACCCCGTAACCGGGTGGCTCACCGCAATCACCGGTGGTCTTCCCAGCCATGGTGAAAGACACGAGGTGGGGAAGAACCATCGGAACAAACATCAATATCACTGATATATATAGGATTACTTATAATAATCAATCATAAAATTAAAGCAATATCTTAAAGCTAGGCTAACACGGGGAACACGAAGCTAAGCAAACAGAAAATTAGGCTAATCGCCGATCCGAAGAAAGGGTATGTTAGCCTAATCTAATCTCTAGTTCAAGAAAACGGGGGGGCAGGCTAATCACCATCGACAATTGGGGTATGAAAAGCCTAACTTAACGGTAAAATAAATGATAACAGGGAAGCTAATCGCCATACCGAAGCATGGTGTATGTTAGCCAACCTAGTACCTATATATTATTAATGGTAATCAGGAACTAGAGAAGAAAAGAGAGAACATCAGAATAATTAAGATGATATGACTCTCAAATCGTGACTGATAAAACTCCTAACAATGTAAGGCGTAGCTAGACTAAGGTCCGAAACATGCGGTCGGAGCGTGTCCCGTGGAGGCCTAACTAAAAAACTAACTGCATAAAAGATATAGAGACTATGTATAAGTAACCATATCTAAAGTACTGAGAAAGAGGGGAATTCCCTACGGTAATGGAAGACCGAAAGAGAGAACCCGTACCGCCAAGCGTCGAGGGGCATACCGGCCGATAAGGCTCCGAATATGTATAAAACACGAAGATCATCATAAAATGAGATCAGTAACCCCAAACAGTACTTAACTTAGAAGCAGAAGCTGAAGACATCTTGAAAATAAAAGATAATCCAAAATCGAGCGAAACACAGCACAGAAAAATTCTAACGTCTGGTTGTAACGCGCGCTATCGAAAGGAATGATGTCTCAGGCGTCGGAGGCGCTCACGGTAGTAGTAGTAGAAACCGGGTGAGCTGTAGCACGGCTCCTCCATAGTTTCGGGGGGTTTTGTCGGAAAGAAGAAGCTAAATGGCAAGGGACCTCTGGTAGTGAATTCCCACACTCGCGTCCTTACTATACCGACACTTCTATAAGAAGTGAGCGAGCCATTTATCTAGGCATTATATTGTTTCTTTTTTCTCTAGGATGAATAGCAATATTTATTCCTCAGAAATAGTATCAAAGGAACCATTTCACAGGCCAACACAGGTCAAGCCCAGAAAAGAAAATACTACATTGAATTAATAAGATTTTAGTTTATAAATTTTAAAAATTATGTAAGAATGAAGGAAATCACAGTCTACACGCATCTGCATCTTTCTTTTGAACTCCAGGTCTCTCCTCTCTCTCTCTCCTTCTCTCTCTCTCTCTCTCTTCCTCCTCTGTCTCTCTCTCTCGCTCTCTCGTTCTTCTCTCTCTCTCTCTCTCTCTCTCTACTGGAGAGGAGATTTGATTTTTATGGTACACTATGTATATGTTTATTAATATTTTCATATGATAATACAGTGGTACCTCGAGATACGAAATTAATCCATTCCCAGGCGGCCTTCGTATCATGAGATTTTCGTATTTTGGAACATATTTTACATGTAAAATGGCTATCTCCGTTCCAAAAAAGCCCTCCAAAAACAAACCCCCAGTTAAAATTATATTTTTCACATAAGTGACCCTACCGAACAGTTACATAGCGTTATAGCTTTTTCTTACCTTGCGGCAGTCGAAATTGTTCATTGTTGGCGGCCAGCGGCGTTGCTATCTTAAGTATAGGTGACCTACAAGAACCCCCCCGCCCACATCCGGGACAACCCTGGGTACTGCTAGCCTTCTACCGTCAATTTTTGTTTGTTTTTCTGGCCGCCTCACAGGGTAACACCTGTGAGTTTTTCGCTGCAGTCTCCTGCGTCGCCATTTTGGATTTTGGTTTTTGTTTGGTGATGTACAAGTTTTTGGTTTTTTCTTGCCAGTTAGCTATCTTCATTCTGTTTTTCGTCATTATTGCTGTTAATTATGTCAGATTCTAGTTTCATCTTCTGGTAAGGTAACAAGATAGCTAAGTTATGTCACGATCCGCCACTTTTAAGTGCACTAAATGCAGAGGACAAAATTGCAATGGTATGGATGTGACATGTGATGAATGTAAAACGGATTGGGATGAACAGCGATGGAAGGCGGTTAGATCGCAATGCTGATAATGGAGAAAGATAGGAAGAGGAAGGCAGCTCTTAGGGCTAGTAGTAAGAAATAGGTTTAGAAACTACTCCTCTGTTCCTTCGGAGACAAATAAGTCTTCTCTTGCCTCTCCTTTATTGAGAATATGTCCTCCAATTAATAGTCCCTACTTCTCCTTTGTTTGTTACCCCTGTTCAAGTTGCCTCATGTTTTCCGAACCCAACACCATTGCCTTGCTTGAGTCCAAGATGGAGTAAAAAGTTCGCGAAGTGTAGCTTGAATCAGTTATGAAGTTAGGCATGTCTTTTTAAAGCATTCGTAGATAGTACAGTGAAATCTAGTGCAGTGCAAGTGTTAATGGTTGCGCCTGAGGAGACGGTTTTGTCCGTTCCCCCTCGACTCCCAGACGAAGGTCCCACTGTCCCGCTCCCCCGCAACCGGGAAAAGACATACCGGAGGTCGAAGGAGTCTGGGGCTTTTGGCCCACGGTCCAGCCGTCGACTCCGCCGACTCGCGGGTGTCCCGTCCTCCAAAAAAAAGATGTGGAAAGGTATTAGTGTTTGTGATTCTCGGTCTGTCTTCTTGATTCGGAAGTGCAATCGCCAGTGCGTAAAAGGCGAAGTGATTTTTTTGGTGTCTCGACCCTTAAAAAAGACATTCGATTCTTGGGGGTGATTCGTCACCGACTCACTGTTAAGAAGTCTAAGAGGCATTGGAGTCCTCACCTTCGTGTAGTTTTGCTCCAGATGTGTTTTATTTTAGTGAATCTCCTCCGCAGTCGCATTTTTCGGCTAGAAGCAATGGATCTCGGACTAAACTTCGTGATAATTCACGATCGCTCGACTCCTCCAAGCGAGTCTCAGTCGCAGTTTCGGCTCGGTCGCCTCGTTCGACTACCCGTATTACTGTCCATGAGAAGCGTATTCGCTCATCTTCGTTCGACTCCCCTCGCCGTGAGTCGATAAGGATTTCGACTGGTTGTTCGCCTGTTGTTCGACTCCGTTGTGTGGAGACTTCACCTGTTAGAAAAGAATCGTTCTTCGACTGAAAGACCCATCGACTTCTACAGTTTTAGAACGATTCTCCCTTAGCTCCTCCATTTAAGAAGCATTCCAGGATCTTCTGAGTTTTTGTTTTTGAAATCCTTCTCCGGGTAACAACATAAGCCTGATTTCGACTCCCTCTTCCGTGCAGTCCTGAAGAGGAAGCTTTGGATCAAGATGACAAGGAATTCGTCGGCTTATTCGAGTCTTCTTAAATTTTTCCTTTCCACTTATCCAGATTACTTTGAACCTGCTTCTCCGTCCTTCATTCACCGCCATCATGTTCGTTTAAAGATAGGAAGACAGCGTATTCGTGGTCTACCTAAACTGGTTCTTTCCTCTTCAGTCCTCGAAGCAGGCCCCCTTAAGGAGTCAACAGAGTGGCTTTCCTAAGGAGAGGGAAACCAGGTAAGGCTTCGTTTGCATTCCCCCGCCTTTCTAAGCTTCAGAGTAAAGCGTATCGCTTCTACGCAACTGGAGAAGTTCCCTCTTTTGGAGTGTCTGCCTCCTCCCCAGGGAGACCTTCTCCGGTGTTAGTGGACTCACACCGAAGAGCAGCTTTTTTGGTGAAGAATATTTTTTAAAGTATTTGAGGTATTTAGTTTTTTGGACTGGACTATTGCCTCTTTAGCTCGCAAGATTGAAGACTGTCAGTCTTTAGAAGAGGATTTTTTGCCACAGATTGGTTAGGAGTTCTGTCCTGTGCGGATAAGGCTGTTAGAGATGGTTCGGGAGAATTAGCAGCCCTTTTTCACAATGGGAGTGATGAAGAAGAGAGAAAGGTGGTGTTCTTTCGTGTCTAAAGGAGTCACCTAATAACCAGGAAGTCGCTCTATGTTTGCTCCTCTTTAGAAGCATCCCTTTCGAGGGAATAAACTAAGTGGCAACGACCCAGGATTATTTGGCGTCCACAGTACAAGTCCCTCAAGAAACCTCCCCCCTCCCCCCAAACCTTCGGACAAGTGAGAAAGCCGTTCCTTCCACGTGCAAGTAGGGGCAAGACTCCATCTTTTTTGGAAAGAATGGAGTCGAAGAGGTGTCAGAGCAATGGGTAGTGCAAGTTCTTAGAGAGGGATACTCGATTCCTTTTATTCTAGATCCTCCTCTCTCCGATACACCAATCAGCTTAACAGCATATTCTCCAGATCAGAGAGAGCTTGGCTTTAGCAGCAGAGGTCAATGCACTCATCAAGAAGGGAGCATGTAAGGAAGTCCTCGACAGTTTTTCATGATTCTACAACAGACTCTTTGTAGTTTCCCGCCCCCCCAAAGCCTCGGGAGGTTGGAGGCCAGTGCTAGATGTAAGCGCATTGAACCTTTTATGTGCTGAAGACAAAGTTCAATATGGGAAACCAAATCGTTCTGTGGGGGATGTCGGCACTTCGCCCAGACGATTGGATGGTGTCCCTGGACATGCAGGACGCCTACTTTCATGTGCCGATTCACCAGAGTTCAAAGAAGTTTCCTGAGATTTGGTGTTCGAAGGGAGGACGTATCAATTTAGCCCGCCCTTTGTTTCGGCCTTTCCGACGGCCCCTCAAGTGTTTACTTCGTGTTCTTGTTGCTCCATTGGGGAAATGGCTGCATATGTTGGGCATAAATGGCAGCATTTTACCTGGACACTGGGCTTCTGAATCGAGTTTTTTTCCGAGGACACAGTGCGTGAGGATTTTACGGAAGAGACTGTCATTAGCGAGTCCAGTTGGGAATTCTCATCAACCTGGAAAGAAGTCTCAATTAGTGCCTTCCCCAGAAGATCCCCTATTTGGGGATGATTCTGGACTCTCCAGCTTTTCGGGTTTTTTTCTGTTTTTTTCTGTCCCCGAAAAGAATAGAATCTTGGCCTCAAAAAAGTGAGCCAATTCCTGAACCGTCAGTCCTCCTCCGCCTTGGAATGGATGAGTCCTCCTAGGGACGTTATCATCAGTAGAGACGTTTGTTAAAGTTGGGTCGTCTTCACATGAAGGTCTCTTCAGTTTTTTCTCAAGCGAGTTGGTGTCGGAAGTCTCACCACCCAGACACGTCTTCGTTCCCAGTGGTCCGGAAGAGATCAAGAACGACTTGAGATGGTGGATGTCGAGGGAAAGATTGCAAGAGGGTCTCTCCCTGACATTACGGAACCCAGACCTAGAGTTATAATACTCTTGACGCATCGGACAGAGGTTGGGGAGCTCTCCTAGGGAACAAAAAGATCTCAGGATTATGGTCAGAGCGAGAGAGGTTGAATCACATCAACACGAAGGAGTTGAAGGCGATTTGGTTTCGGTCTGCAAGCATTCGCTCCTTTGGTCGGGGGAAAGAGATGCAGTATACTCCGACACACCACGGCTCTATCATATATAAGTAATCAGGGAGGAACCCATTCATTCTCCTCAACAAAGTCGCAGAAGATCTCCTTTTCTCTGGTCTCAAGATCGGGATATTTCCCTCATTCCGAGGTTTGTACAGGGGAAGTTAAATGTACTGCGGTGGACGAACTCAGTCGAGTAAACCAAGTTCTTCCCACGGAATGGACATTGCAAGACAAGTTTGTCAGGAACTTTGGAAACTTTTGGGGAAGACCTTCAGTGGATCTGTTTGCCACGTTGAGGAACAAAATGACTTCCGATCTTTTGTTCCCCAGTTCCAGATCCTCTGCTTGGAAGACCAACGCAATGCTTCAGGATTGGATGGGTCCTAGACGTTTACGCCTTTCCCCCATTTGGAATGATCAGAGAGGTGTTGAACAAGTTCCTCTTGCATCAAAATGTGTCAATGACGCTGGTAGCACCATTCTGGCCCAGGAAGAGTGGTTCCAGACCTTCTCAAGTTGGTTATAGACCATCCCAGACTTCTTCCTCAGTATCCTCGGCTACTCAAACCAGCCCCCACTTCGACATGTATCATCAGAATTTGTCCGCGCTGTCACTGACAGGGTTCAGACTGTCCGAAGCTCGTCAGAGCTAAAAAAGGGTTGTCTCGTAGAGCGGCAGAGGCTATTGCTACTGAAAACCTGTTCGAAGAAGCCTCTTCTGACAAGCTTTACCAATCGAAGTGGGGAGTCTTTTAGGACGTGGTGCAGAAGACATTATTTCTCGTCTTCCTAAAACCTCTGTGAACAAGAAATAGCTGATTTTTTGCTGTACCTTAAAGAAGATAAGAACTTGTCGGTATCGACAATTAAAGGGGTACAGAGCTATGCTGTCCTCAGTGTTTAAGCATAGAGGGGTTGACATTCTCCCTCTAAACCATGGATATTGGAGATTTTAATTAAATCATTTAATACAGTAAAAGTATCCAAGAAGGATAGTGTGGACTGGAACTTGGACGTAGTTCTAACTTTTCTGATTTCTTCACGCTTCGAGCCACTTAGTGAGTGTCCTTGAGAGATGTAACGAGAAGACACTTTTTCTCTCTTTCCATTGGCTACAGCAGGGAGAGTGGAGTGAGTTACAAGCCATCCACAAAATTTGTGGTTGTTTCCAAAATAGTAATGCGGTTTGTTCTTTTGTTAACCGATTTTTTTTTAGCAAAGAACGAATCTCCCTCTAACCCATGGCCTAAATCTTTTGTACTTAAGGATTATCTAATATAGTGGGTCCGATGGACGAAGAATATTTACTATGTCCTGTCAGAGCTCTGAAAATGTTACCTGTCAAGGACACAAATCCATTAGAGGTAATTCCGACCGAACTTTGGTGTTCGGTAAGAATTCTGCAAAACCCCTCTCCAAGAACGCTATTTTCGGTTCTTTTTGAGAAGTCTGATACTGGAGTCACACCAACTCAAGGTCCAAGATCAGACTCTGAATGTGCTTAAGAAAGTGAAAGCACATGAAATACGTGCAGTGGCGACATCCTTAAGCTTCAAGCACAATATGTCGCTTTCCTCGATTCTTCAATCTATGTTTTTTTTTTTTGGAGATCGAGATCTGTGTTCGCCTCATTTTACCTGAAGAATGTAAGAGGCTACTATGGATAGTTGTTGTAAATTGGGTCCTTGTCGGTAGCGGGCATGGTGTTGGGAAAGGAAACATAGGGGAACTTTCTATCCTCTACTGTCTCCTTGCCTTGTTTTAGGTTTTTACTGCGTTGTGGGCAGACTGGAGGCTCATAGTACCTTGGATAACCTCTAGATCTTATTTATTACTTTTGAGTATGTCATTATTTTTGGTATAGGTGATGGTCTGTTGTTTTTTATCTGGTTTTTGAAGCCCAGGGCAAGGGCATTATCTGTTTTTTTAATATTTTTGTCAACCAACGGTCTTGTCCATGGTTTACAAAAATCCCACTAAGTAGGAACGACCCTGGCCTATACTGCCACGTCTCCTACGAGTGATGAAGAGCGCCAACCAGAGGCAGTATTCTCCTGCAGCTGCTCTCTCACAAGGTAGGGTACTACTTGCAAACATTTGCTGTTTAATGTGGTCCTTACTGTCATTTTTATTGTAGTCCATCTACCTCCTTCCCGGGTAGTTTGGATTCAGCTATGTAACTGTTTTTTCGTTAAGTCACTTATGTGAATGATATTTTTATGACAAAATAAAGTTTCACATATACTTACCGAACAGTTACATAATCAAAGCCCACCCTCCTCCCCACAGATGGACGTGTCGGCTCAACGAAAATTGACGGTAGAAGGCTAGCAGTACCCAGGGTTCCCGGATGTGGGCGGTGGGGTTTTTCTTGTATCACCTATACTTTAAGATAGCAACGCCGCTTGGCGCTCAACAATTTGAATTTCGACTGCCCGCAAGGTAAGAAGCTATAAGCTTATGTAACTGTTTCGGTAAGTATATGTGAAACTTTATTTTTATCATAAAAAATATCATTTCCAGGCCTAAAACCATGTGTAACTAAGGGTTACAACGCCGATCCGACCTGAAGAAATATGACTCCAAAAGGCAAAATACTGTACATACTTGAGTAATATTCAACTGCATGTAATGTTCAACCCCATTTTTACTGCATATATTAGGACTTTAGTAAAAAGAGTATGGCCAGCAGAAACTTCAGCATTTTTTCGTTAACGAAAAAATGCTGAAGTTTCTGCTGGCCAAAATACTCTTTTTTTTATTTAAAAAAGATTCGACTTTCTAGAAGCGACAATGCCATTCATTAGGACTTTTAGCATATGTCCCTTAGCAATAAGCCTAGCCTATGTTAGCCATTGCTAACTGTAGCCTAGTCTATGATTCCTGACATCTAAACCTAAGAGCTTAAAAGCTTAGAATATGCAATAAATGTATAAATTAATCAGTATGTACTCATTTTCAAATAATTATTAATTAATCAATAACTTATAATACACAAACAAACAAAAAACGAAACCGTTCCATTGGATTGTTTACATTCAGCTCTTACTTGTCTTACGATATCAAACGAGCACCAAGCAATCATTTTTCCTAGTACACAGTAAGCCATAATTGTCCATTAGTATCTCTCTTCAACTAATGAAACTACCAAACAGTATATAACCATTCATTTCTATTCTTTATTCTATCTTACCTAATGGAGATACCGAGTTACTGACAGCTGTAATGAAACATACGTTATACGTAATTTAATAATAAAACAGAAGAGAATTTTAAAAATACGTATTTGTTGGCAGTCTGATTTATTTTATATTTATGATATCTAATTCACAATTTTTTTTTTATTTAATGTGTTTGCATGTACTCATTTCAAATAATTATTAAGTAACCTTTTATTAACTATAATAAACAAACAAAAAAAAAAAAAAAGCTTCCAAATGTCTGTTTTCATCCAGCACTTACGTATCGAACGATCGACAAGGAATCACTTTACACAGTAAGCCATAAATTTTCATTACCTCTTCTTCAACTACTGAAACTACCAACAGTATAATAACCATTCATTTCTATTCTTTTATTCTATCTTTACCTAAGTGTTTTTTTTTTTTATTAAATGTATTGCATGAATAAAGTTTTTCAATTTACAGCAGCCTTTTTTTTTTTTTTTTTTTTTTTTTACCAATAGAATACTTAAAGCACAAGGGTTAGATGCTGACCCAATAGGAGAGCAGGACCTTATGGGGTGGGACTAGCATCAGGAACCAATGGGAGAGCGGGAGGATGGTGGGGCGAGGTTTTACTCAGTTGCGTGCGGGAGTTTTTAAAATTGTTCTCGGTGGTCTTGGGCGAATCTCAGGACTTTACAGCAACAACCTTTCGTATCTTGAAAACTTTTTCGTATGTAGAGCAGTAAAATTTTCGCATTGGCTTTCGTATCTTGAGTTTTTCGTAGTAGCCTTTTCGTATCTCGATGTACTACTGTAAATAATATTAATAATAATAATAATATTAATAATAACTAATAATAACTGTAATTACCAAATTTCATATGTGAAAGTATTTTACAAATACTACGAAAATCTTCTCTCTCTCTCTCTCCCTCTCTCTCTCGTCCCCCTCATCTCTCTCTCTCTCTCTCTCTCTCTCTCTCTCTTACAGAGATGTATGTTTTTTGGGATGATAAATGATTTGTTTTACTGAATTTCAAATATCAATATTAATGTAAACAGAAACAAAAATAATATCAATTCATTAAAGAAAAATACGAAAGTGAATTAGCAAGATTTAGTATATAATAAAAAATTAATGTAAGAATGAAAAGTAAATGTATTTTACCCTGCATCTTTCTCTTTGAACTCCACGTAGCAAGCTGAGATGGCTGGGGTCCAACAACTGTCAAATTTATCAAGTGTCAGGAGGGGTGAAATGTGTGGTTGCCCTCTGAGGATCACGTAAATTCTCTCTCTCTCTCCTCTCTCTACTCTCTCTCTCTCTCTCTCTCTCTCATCTCTCTCTCTCTCTCTCATCTCTCCTCTCTCTCCTCTCTCTCTCTTTTCTCTAGAGGATTTCTATGGTACAAAAATGTGTATGTATTATATTTTTCACATAATAATAATAAATAGTAATGTAACTAATTTCAAATTCATAGGTGATAGTATTTTTATAGAAGTACAGTGGACCCCCCGTATTCGCGTTCTCCAGATTCGCGGACTCACACATTCGCGGATATCTCTGGGGAACGTTTCCCCGCATTAAAACTATTAAAAAACTAAGTATGAAAATTTTTAGTGGGTTTTTCTTGAGTTTTAACTAACAAAATAGGATGTTTTTAACATTTTTATAGGGGTTCCAAACATTCGCGGGTTTCTAACTATCATGGGTGGGTCTGGTACGCATCCCCCGCAGCTGTACAATAATCTATCCAGTTTCGGACTTTTATATAAGGGTTACCTCCCCCCCATCCCCCCTCTCTCTCTCTCTCTCTCTCTCTCTCTCTCCTTCGCTCTCTCTCTCTCTCTCTCCTCCCTCTCTCTCTCTCTCTCTCTCTCTCTCTCTCTTTTGCCACACGAGATAGTATGTCCTAGCGGTAACTCTCGCCCTCTGTTTGGGCTGGAAATGTATGTATAAGTGTATCTTTAGGGACATTAGTACATTTTATGGTAAAATAATAATAGTACATTTTTTATGGTAAAATAATAATATACAGTACAGGCGGCCCTCGGTTAGCGGCCAGGAGTTCCGTTCCTGGCCACCGACGCCAAGCGATTTTCGACGCTGAGCGATTTTAAAGAAAAAGCCTACGGCCGCCGCACCTTATTCTTTCGAAAATCTAGACCAGTCAAAGAGCTGTAATCCCACAACGGCGCAATAAGTCAAATTATATTTATGCAGTATAGTACTATAAAAGAAATTACTGTACAGTACATGTGGGTGTCTAAGTATGGTAAAGATATAATAAAGTTTACAGTGTACAGGTAGCTGTATTGTGTTCAGGTTACGATCATTAGTCTTACGATAGTTCGATTTTATGAGAGATCAATTTACAATGGTCCTAACTTTATCCATCTTCTAGTTACCATAAGTTTCAATAACAGCAAAAAGAGAATGATGAAAGTATGGTGGTTAACGTTATACTCGTTGCGTGAAACGTTGGTACAGCCATGAACACCGAACTAGAACTACCTTTTTTTTTTTTGTTTTTTTTTTTCTAAGTACAAGACCGAACTGGAAAAACATCTGTTTTGGCTTGTATTTCGATCATCGTACTACAGTGGGCAACATTACCGTATTTGTTATAAGTGGCGTTATGTATAGAATAGAACTTGAGATATCTTAATGTAATACATAACTTTATTCGCTATAGATCAGAGATCAATATAGATTAAGATCAATCGGGAAATATACCGTTAAATTTAAACCTAGTTATAACTGAAGCTGAGAAAACTGTTCAAGCTGCTTAATGACTATTATCGTACATGGCGGCAACAAGGAATAAAACTGCAGTAAACCGTCTGCCATCACCACACTGTAGATAAAATTGGGATAAAATCATTTTATTTTAAATCAAAAACTACTGTGCTTGAAAGAACACATTTTTTACTGTTGGTTTCACGCCGATATAAGATAAATAGCGTAAAGGTTCGTATTTACGATGATATAAAGGTTACGTATTGCGAACGGAATCACGTAATTTTTTACGCAATAAACATGCCGCCAACCGTAATCTGTTAACGCAAAAAAAAATAGTGGTCCACATTCACAACGAGACATATTCAATAAATATTTCCACCTAAAAACACGCTGTATATGGAAAAAATAACTTTGTCTCATATAAGTCGTAAGTATTTGATATTCTTTATTGCTAACTAGAATCAAGAGCATTTCGCTCAGAATTGCGTTATGGTGAAACAGACTCGTATTCATCAGCTGATTTCAAAACCACAACAACATTGGCCGCTCCGCCTCCGCGGAATACTGGGCTTAAGTTGCCGTAGTATTTTAAATACAATAATATGAGAATACATACAATTATTTCTTGGGATACAGTGAAATAATGGTATAACTTTTTAAGGATTTATGGAAAAGATGCGTAATTTAATAAAATAACACAATGCCATTTTTTTCGGAACTGGCGGGACAAGACGAACATGAAAACCATCCCCTTACAACGTGGAGCCTAGTTACAAAGGCTGCCTTAATTTTGTATCTTATTTTCTGTACAAAAATGAAAAATACCTTTACGCAATATGTTTTCATACACATTTTAAACATAAAGCATAAACATTTGTTTGAAAAATCGACACATCGATCGCTAAATTTGCACTTTTTTTTTTTTTTTTTTTTAACTCGATATTTTTTCGGAAGAGCCGGCAGACGGCGGCATACAAGAACCGAACTTGAAAAAAAAAAACATCGTAGTCGTTAAGTTTGAAGGGGTGGCAAAAGCTGCCTTTTTATCATATTTCTGCACAGAATAAAAAGACCCTATCCGTAGTACATTTTCATACACCATTTTAAACATAAAAGCATAACTTTATATAAAATCGACACATTCGATGGCTAATTTGCACTTTTTTTAAATCGACATTTTCGGAAGAGCGGCAGGCGGCGGCTTACAAGAAGCAACATGAAAAAACATCGTATTTGATAACGTGAAGGGCAATTTTCAAAAGCTGCCTTGTATCATATTTTTTTTTCTGTACAGAAATAAAAATGCCTTCCACGTAATACATTTTGTTCATACACATTTTAAACAAAAGCATGAACACTTATGAATCGACACATCGTATTCGATAACTTAAAATTGAAGGGGTTTTCAAAGCTGCCTTTTTTTTATCATATTTCTGCACAGAATAAAAATACCCTATTCGTAGTAACATTTTCATATACATTTTAAACTTTAGAAGCATAATCATTTCTAAAATCGACACATCGATCGCTAATTTGCACTTTTTTTTAAAAATCGATATTTTCGGAAGAGCGGCAGGGGCGGCGGCTAACAAGAAGAACATGAAAAAACATCGTATTTGATAACGTGAAGGGCAGTTTTCAAAAGCTGCCTTTGTATCAATATTTCTGTACAGAAATAATAATGCCTTTCACGTAATACATTTTTTTTCAAACACATTTTAAAACAAAAGCATGAACATTTATGAATCGACCACATCCATAGCTAAAATTTGCACTTATGTAACTCGATATTTTCGGCCATAGAACAGCGTCAGAGGCCTATATTTTTTTAACCCTAATACCTACGTAATAACTCTCCATAAAATTTGTTAATATATTTGCATAACCTTTTATGGTCCTGAACGGCCATTTCTACATATGGTATGAACTCGTTAGACAACGGCGCTAAGCGCGCTGTTAACTGAAATTTGTGCCGTAAAGATAAACCCTTTAAAATGCCTTGATTTTTTTTAATGAATATTTTTGACAACCGCCGTCAAAACCGATTCGCCGTTGAGTGATTCGCGCCGTAACCGCGGGCCGCCTGTACTAGTTTACAAATAATATTAAGTTTAATGAGAATTAACCCTTAAACGCCGACTGGACGTATTTTACGTCGACATTTTTTTGTCTCTCTGGGTGCCGACTGGACGTATTTTTACGTCGACATACAAAAGTTTTTTTTTTTTAAAATTCGCGGAAAAAAAATACTTTTAGGCCTACCGCCCGAAAACTCTTTGAATCACGCGCCTTGGGGATGCTGGGAGTTTCACGGATCAAGGTGTTTTTTTTGTTTTTTGTTTTACAATCGTTACGCAGGCGCGCAAGCGCGAATTTCTTTCTTGCCGCACTAAAAACGTATCTGTGACACATCTCTGAAATTATTTTTTCGTCACTTTGACATAATTTTTGTACCATTTTAAATTAGCCGTTACATAGAGTATTATATATGAAAAATGTGCGCATTTGTTATGTAGAATACAACAAAAAAATACTCATGATTGTAGCTTTTTATCAGTTTTTTTAAGATATTTTTCATATAAATAACGATAAGTGCCAAATTTCAACCTTCGGTCAACTTTGACTCTACCGAAATGGTCGAAAAACGCAATTGTAAGCTCCCCCCCCCAAACTCTTATATTTTTTAGTAATATTCAATCATTTATCTTAATTTTTGCAACTAATTGGAAGTGTCTAGCACAATATTTCGATTTATGGTGAATTTATGAAAAAACTTTTTCCTTACGTCCGCGCGGTAACCTCTTCCGAAAAAAATCATACATGCGATTGTGGTAATGTTTGCAACCATTTTAAATTAGCCGTTTACATAAAGTTTTATATGAAAATGTGCGCAATTTCATGCACAATACAACTAAAAACAACCCATGGTTGTAGCTTTTTTATCCAATTTTGAAATATTTTTTTTTTTTTCATATAAAAAAAAATGATAAGTGACAAATTTTCAAACCTTCGTCAATTTTGACTCTAACCGAAAAAATGGTCGAAAAACGCAATTGTAAGCTAAAACGCCTATATTCTAGTAATATTCAAGCATTTACCTTCATTTTGCAACAAATTGGAAGTCTCTAGCACAATATTTCGATTTATGGTGAATTTATGAAAAAATAACATTTTCTTTACGTCCGAGCGTCGGTAACTCTTCGAAAAAATCATACGTGCGATTGTGGTAATGTTTGCACCATTTTAAAATTAAGCCGTTACATAACGTTTTATATATGAAAATGTGCGCAATTTCATGTATAATACAACAATAAATAGTTGAAAGGTTGTAGCTATTCTCATTTTCGAAATATTTGCATATAAATCACGATAAATAGAAAAAAACCACGTTCGGTCAAATTTGACTCTACCGAAATGGTCGCAAAAACGCAATTGTAAGATAAAACTCTTACAGTCTAGTAATATTCAGTCATTTATCTTCATCGTGAAAACAAATTCGAAGTCTCTAGCACAATATTTAAATTTATGGTGAATTTTTTAAAAAAACTTTCCTTCCTCCGCGCGCGGATTCTCCGCCACAAAAATCTCCGAAATGCGTAAGTCCCATTCTCGGAATATTTGCTCCGTTTCATATTAGGCATTTCATAGAGTTTTATATATGAAAATGTGCGCAATTTCATGTAGAATAAAACGAAAAATATTTGAAAGTTTGTAGCTTTTTCTTATTTCCGAAATAATTGCATATAAAAAAATATATATATAAATAAATTCGACATTCGTCAACTTTAGCTCGTCAGATATGGCCGAAAACTGCATTTGTAAGCTAATATTCTTACAGTATATTGTAATATTCAATCATTTGTCTTCATTCTGAAACATATTGGAAGTCTCTAGGACAATATTTAGATTTATGGTGAATTTTTGAAAAAAATATGTGTTTACGTAGCGCGTTACGAATTCATGCATTATTTTTGTGATAATATTTTTCTCTGTGTTGCTTTTATCGTTTTACAATGTGTTATATATCAATGATCGCAATTTAGTGCACATTACAACGAAAAAAAAAAGTAACTTGTTACCTTCAACCGTTTTGCGCACAGCGCGATTTGAATACAATTATATATGAAATTTCGTTTTTTTGCGCTATCATATATCGCATTATTTATATATGATAATGATAACTTTTTTCATTTCTGATGGTTGCCATACTAACTTCAAGCAATGACAAAAAAAGGGAGCCAAAAATGAACTCTTAATCTTGAAAACTAAGCGCGCTGTGATTTTTTGAAAAAATATATTTTTTCCGCTTACGCGCTCACTTCCAAACCCCTCCGGCATACGGGAGTCATTTTTTTTATTTACTGCTCCGGCGTTTAAGGGGTTAAACAGTAACAATAACATTCTCTCTCTCTCTCTCTCTCTCTCTCTCTCCTCTCGTCTCTCTCTCTCTCTCTCTCTCTCTCTCTCTCTCTCTCTACTTACTTTGCTAGTTGTTTATTTGTTTCGTAGTATAAATAAATGATTTACCTTATAACTAATTTTCAAATATTAATAAGATTAATTAAGAATAGCGATTCCCAGTCTTTTTATCCACATGGAGGAAGGTGGGCGGGGGAGTAAAGGACAGTTTGACATACGCATTGGTGGAGTATTGGCGGTGGGGAAGGAGTCGGAGTTTTAGAGGTATTCTCTCTCTCTCTCTCTCTCTCTCTCTCTCTCTCGTCTCTCCTCTCTCTCTCTCTCTCTCTCATTATTATTCTGTCTCAAATAATTCATAATTTCAATCTTGATAGTCAGATATATGATGTTGCCATGCACTGGTCTCTCTCTCTCTCTCTGTTATTAGCTGTAGGTATATATATTTTAATGGTAAAATGTTTAAGATGACTTTGAAATGATATTAATATATAACCTCAAAGATTAATACAGTAGTAGGTTAGTAATTTTAGATATATTTGAAGTAGGATGTTATTAAAGGTATACATTTGGTATCTGAACTTTCAAGATAGGCAGTTATAAGCATTTTTAGTGGTGGTTCTAAGTATTCACGAGGGTGTCTGGTACACATCCCACGCGAATACCGGGGGGGGGGGACACTGTACATCACTTCACTGTATCTAATAATATTGTATGTATTCTCATATTACATTATAAAATACTACTAACATAGCAGTCAATGTTTTAGTTTGGAAATCAGCTGATGGTGAATGTGGGTTTGTTTTGCCATATTTAACACAATTCTGAGCAAATTTTCTTTCTTCTAGTTAGCATAAACGAATATCTAGATACTCGACTTATATAAGACAAGGTAATTTTTCCTTAAACGTCACATTTTTCAGGTGGAAATATGACTTGAATGTCTCGTGATTGTGACCTTTTTTTTCGTTAACATTGGCGGCATGTTTATTGAGTAAAACAATTACATGATTCCATTTGCAATTTTCCTTTATATCATCATAATACGAATGTTAAAATATTTATCTTTTATTGGCGTGAAACCAGCAGTAAAATGTGTTCTTTCAAGCACAGTAGTTTTGATTAAAATGATTTTATCTCAATTTTACGTATGGTTGTGTTTGATGGCATACATTTACTGGAGTGTTATCCTAGTTGCTGATGCACGATAATGGTCATTAGCAGCTTGAACAGTTTTCTCAGCTTCAGCTACAGCTAGGTCTAATTTTAACAGTATATTGATCTTTGATCTATAGCAAATAAAGTTATTGCATTAAGATATCTCAGTCCTATTGTGCATAACGTCATTTATAACAACTAAAGTAATTGTTTACTATCATACGATGGTTGAAATACAAGCCAAACGGATGTTGTTATCCAATTTGGTTGTACTTAGAAAAAAAAGTTGTTTTTTGTTCAGTTTTTCATGTCTGTACACATTTACACAATGGGTATAGTGTTAAAACCATACTTTCATCAGTCTCTTTTGCTGTTTTTGAACTTATTTAACCAGACGATGGGATAAAGTTAGGCTATTCTAATTTGGTCTCTTTTGAAATCAGATTATCATAAGATGAATTATCTAACTTGAATGCTATAGATACCCAAGGATTAAAGGTAGGGTTTTTCACTTTGCAGTATTTTAATACTATAATGTAGTGTACAGTGCAACTGTACAGTAAATTCTATAGTACTATACTGCATAAATATAATTTTACTTATTGTGCCATTGTGGGATTCTGGCACCGTTTAACTGGTCTAGGGCACTGTTAACTGATCTAGTACTCCAAAAGAAGGTGTGCGGCGGCTTTGGACATGAAAATCGCTCAGCGTCGGCGGCCAGGAACAGAACCCCTATCGCTAACCGAGGGCTGCCTGTATTATTGAAAGTCGATAATACGGAATGTGATGAATATATAAATAAAGATAGAAGCCACAAAGGAAAGTAAAACAATGGCGCATCACAAGATCTTTCGACTACAGGTCCTTTACTTAGCAGACTGACACACATGAGAACATGAGTGTACAAGTAAGGGTCGTATAAATGACATACAGGGATTATAAAGGAAATAAGTAGTAACTAGAATCTATAAGGCAACTAATTTGTATTTAAGTCTGTGATTGTATCTTTGAGGTCATTCTTAAACATGTAACTTATGTAAGGGGCTAAATAAAACAGGCCTTTACTGACATTAAAATTACAATGGGAAGTACAGTGGTCCCCCTGTGAATCAGACCCCCAGTGAATAGTTGGGACCCCTATAAAAATGCTTAAAACCTCTTATTTTGTTAGTTTAAACTCAAGAACAACCCACTAAATTGATAAAAAAAAAGGAAAAAAATTTGGATATCTCTCACAGAAAAATACAGTGAATAGGCAAATTTTCTGCGAATAATGCAGGGAAATGTTCCTGAGAGAAATCTGCGAATACGGGGGTCCCACTGTAAGTTGTATAATGGCAGATTTTAAAAGATTTTGTGATAAGGCATCTTTTGATCTTGCAATTACTGAACTGCTGATCCAATTTATCCGGTGGTTATTTTCAATTGAATGAATATTGCATTGGATGTTTGTCCAGTTTTGACAAAATATTTATGCGGTTTAATTCTTATTTCTAAGCCCTTGCTAGATTGACCGATACAAAAGGAGGGGCAGCCCATACATGGATTTTATATATGTATTATGTTGTTGCTTCCCCTACGGCCATTTATTATTAGCATTCCTTTTAGTGTGTTATAGTAGAAAACGAGGTTGATCTTAAAATATTTTAACTATGATTTTATGGTTTCAAAACTGTTAAAATAAGGCAAGCTGAGAAGGTTCTTAGAAATTTCTTTCTCCGTGTTACTTACACTATAAAACTTTTTGTGAGCTTCATTATAAACATATCTGATACAGTGGTACCTCGGCATACAAAAGGCTCAACATTACGAAAAATTTGAGTTACAAAAGCAAATACGAAGATTTTTTTTGCTCTACATACGAAAATAGTTCAGGATACGAAAGGTTGTTGCTATAAAGTCCCGAGATTTGCCCGGACCACCTATAACAATTTTAAAACTTGCGCCCCGCCAATTGAGTAGACTCGCCACCATCCTCCCGCTCTCCCATTGGTTCCTGATGCTAGACACTGCCATAAGATCCTGCTCTCCTATTGGTCAGCATCTCTCCCATCGTGCTCTACGTAAAGGCGTTCTTCTTCAGCCATTGCTTCGCACCAGCGTTATCGTATGCACGCGGAATTCGTTCGTTCACATATATGATTTAGTTTGTTAACGTAAATTCGTGTTAGTGATTTCGTCGTATTACTTTATCATGTTGTGTGAGAACTTAATTAGTATACTACATAACCTAATTACGTAGTGTTGTCATGGGTCCCAAGAAAGTTGCTGAAGTTCATGGAAAGAAGAGGATGCTTTCTATGCAGACAAAAATGGAGATAATAAAAAAGTATGAAGCTGGCATGCGGTTGAGTGTGATCACTAAGGAATACATACGGCCGAAATCCGTCGACAATAGGCACCATCCTTAAGCAGAAGGAAACCATCAAAGCAGCTACACCTTCCAAGGGCATGACTATTTTGTCCAAGAGGAGTCACGTGCATGATGAGATGGAGAGGCTGCTTCTTCTATGGATTGAGGACAAAGAAATCACTGGCGATACGATAACCGAGACGGCAATCTGCCACAAGGCCAGCACTATTTTCGGCGATTTGATTGCCCAGGCCAAAGATGACGGAGGAAAAGGGACATCGACGGCAACCCCAGACTTCAAGGCTTCTTGGGGGTGGTTTGATAAATTCCGTAAACGGACTGGCATCCATTTGGTGGTGAAAAAATAGAAATTCTGTAAAAGTAAAGTATAAAAAAGTAAAAAAAAAATGTAAAAATAAAAAAGAAAAAAAAATTTAATTTTAAGATTTTTGTAAAGTTAAGTGTTACGGTTTTGTTAATGTGTTTCGTAAAGTTTAGTTTATGTTTCCTGACATTTTTAATGTGTTTCGTTAAGTTAATTGTACGTGCTACGTAACAAATTTTTTGCCGTTTGTCCTCCTCCTCTGTCGCCACTTTTGGAGATAGCCTCACTCGAAAGGTAAGGTTCCACATTTTACTGCATACGTACATATGTACATACAGTGTTTCTTGTATACAATGTGCACTAATACACTTTATTTACAGGTGCATATTAGTAGTACATATTAAGTTAGGTATTCAATGGTCCAAATTGTTGTATTTCATTGTTTATTGGTCAATTTAGCTTTATTATAAAATTTACTGGGTTGTTTTTGTAGGGCTTGGAACGAATTAGGCAATTTACATGTAAAATGCGGTTCAAGATACGAAAAGCTCAGGTTACGAAGGCCGCCTCAGAACTGATGAATTTCGTATGTCGAGCTACCACTGTATATATATATATATATATATATATATATATATATATCTATATATATATATATATATATATATATATATACATATACTATATATATACACATACACACACACATATATACCTTATGGGATAGTTCCATTAGGGTCAAGGCAAATGGCAACTTAACCAGTCAAACTTTTTTATACTACCCATTTTCAATACTTTCTATGTACCATACTTTAAATTTTTCTAATATGAGATTGTTCTTATGGATAAATAAAACATTAAAAACGGTTTAATGACTTGAAAAAGTTTAAAATTACTCACAGGATGGTGAAAACTCCCACACTTAAACAATACCACCATTGGGTGCAAGTGTACTGTACAATACAGTCATTTCCCTTAAAAAACCTTTTGGATGATTTTTCCTCTACCTATCCTCTGCCAAAACACCTTCATCCTCTGTGAAGAGTTCTTCTACTGAATGAAGCTTTGTGAACCATTTGAGGTTTCGGGGACTAGCGGATCATGCGTGTCTTCACTCCCGTTAGGCCTAACAAACTTGGTTACAAGCGCCTGTCTCCATTTCTTTGTCCGGCACGTTCACTATATAATCGTTTTCATATAAATTTAGTCTACAATAAAAAAGAACTGATAAAAATTCAAAATCCAACAAGAAATGACAGTTTCTTGAAAAGTTTAGATCAAACGACTCCCTCCCTCTTCTCCTCCTCCTCTCCCTCTTCTCTCTCTCTCTCTATCTTCTCTCTTCTCTCTCTCTTCTATCTCTCTCTCTCTCGTTCTCTCGTCCTCCTACTCTCTCTTTCCCCCCCCTCTCCCAAAACACATCTGCTTCTCTGTTAATCACTTACACTAGTCATTTTCATCAAAACCTATTTCATCAACAGAAAAAAAATAAATGATCAAATGCCAAAAGTTAGTCAAAGCAAATTAACCTAGAAAAAAAATTCTTACTTCATGTTCAGCCATGACAGATTTCAAGTTGTCGACTGCTGCAAAAATGGAAGTTGCTCCTTTCTTCGTCTTTAGTTTAAGGGTAATCTTTTTAGTTTCGAGAAAATAGGTCTTCCTCTTCGGCTTCCAGCAGATGCTTACATGATGTGGATGATCAGAATACACTTCACAGATCTGAATAATATGTATGGTGATGATGATGATACCGATCATTCATACACACTGTGCTGTGATGTAACAAATAAAAAAAAAAAAGGTTTGGGAAGCCCTCAGAATACACTTTGCAGATCTAAATAATACGTATGGCGATTATGATGATACCAATCATTCAGAGTACACTTCGCAGATCTGAATAATACGTATGACGATGGTGATGATACCAATCATTCATACACACTGCGCTATGACGTCACAAATGCATGAGGCAGAGCCTTCTGCCTTAGCTAGTGGCTGAGCAGGAAATCTTTCTCTCACATTCCCCCTTAGAGGAATAATAGTTTTTGTACATTCAACTTCCCCGGCAGATATATACTTAGCTATAGACTCCGTCTCGTCCCTGACAGAAATTCAAATTTCGCGGCACACGCTACAGGTAGGTCAGGTGATCTACCCTCCCGCCGCTGGGTGGCGGAACTAGGAACCATTCCCGTTTTCTAATCAGATTTTCTCTGTCGCCGGTTCCAACAACACCATTGTTGGTTCCTCCTGACCTGATTTTCATTTTTTGTTTGCCGTTGATCTTCTGGACTGTCTTTGGTGAAGTATTGGATCGTTGGCTTGACATACGCTATTGTGGATTGTTTTTGGATTACGCTCTTGGATTTTTCTTATGATGTCAGACTCTGCTAATGTATATAGTGTGTGTGTGAATGAGGGATGTAAGGTGAGGCTACCGAAGGGTTCGGTAGAGCCTCACACTGTATGCAAGAGGTGTCAGGAGAATGATTGTTCTTTAACTAACCCTTGTAAGGAATGTGAGTGTCTGAATGAGGAAGGATGGAATGCTCTATCTTCCTACTTGAGGAAGTTAGAGAAGGATAGAGTTAGGAAGGCTTCTTCTAGAAGCACTAGTAGATCTGTTCTAACGAGCCAGTTGAGGAAGGTTTAGTTCCTTTACCTAATGTAGTGTTAGCATCCTCTCCTACGGTCTCAGCTCCCTCACCCTTCACCGAACCTGTGGATTCGTCAGTGGAGATGGCTAACATGAAAGCCGCTTTAAGAAGGATGGAGCTTCAAATGCTTGCTTGGCAAGGTAAGAGTGCTGTGTCTAGTGAGTGCAGTGTTCCCAGTGCAGTGGAGGGGGCGTCTGATCGGCTCTGCAACGCTCCCAGGTCTAGACCTCTTCCAAACTCCCAGGCCCAGTGGAGGAGGAATGTCAAAAACCGTAAGGAGGTTGTGGAGAATCCCCACCAGTCAGGCGTCCCTTCGGCAGGATCTGTTGTTACGACCCAGACTGCCAGGGATCGCCACAGCAAAGGCATCCTTAAACAGTGCTTTACGTCCTCTAATTCGGCTTCTCCTAAGCGCGGATGGAGTTCGGCTGAGGAGTCGTGCCCCCTGAAGAGGTCCTGGAAAGTCCCAGCAGTATCTTGGACTCCAGCCCGGAGCAGTTCCCAGAGGAGTCACCGACGGACAGGAAAGAGCCAGGAGAGCCCCTGTCAGCCCTGCTCCTAGTTCAGCGTCTCCTTCAGCTTCTAAACCTCTATCGCCTTCTTTGGAAGCGGACCAAGAGAGTTCTACCAAGAGGATTCTGATCAATCTGCAAGAACAGATTTTGTCTTTGGTGGGCGCTCTGGTTAAAGATCCTCCTTGCAGGAAGGACGTATCTCTTCCGGTTAAGAAGTCTAAGCGCCCTCCGCACAAGAGGAGCGCCTCTTGAGACGAGTTTGTCTCCGAGAAGCTCCAAGCGCCTCTCCCCGGTTAGGCGCTCTCTTCCTGGCAAGCACGGTTCTCCTGACGTATGTGCCTCTCCTCACAGCGGTTTTTCTCCTCGGGGAAGCAGCTTCCCTCGCAGGCGTGCTTCTCCTAGCAAGCTCTCGACGCCGACCAGGCAATTACGTGGTATCATCCAGGCGCACGGCGCCAGACAAACGCACGACGCCTACCAGGCGCTCTTCGCTTGCTAAGCGCTCTCCTTTAGTCAGCCGCTCCTCTCCGCGTAGATACGCCTCTCCTCACAAGTGCTCTCCTTCCTTCAGCCGCGCTTCTCCTTGCAGGCTTGCAGAGGAAGACTTCGAAGAAGTTTCGGTGGAGGAAGCTCCTAGAGTAGCAGCTTTGTCCAACTACAACACTTTGGCGACCCTGCTGGTCCAAGAATTCGGCGATTCTCTCAGCCCAGCTGCTCCTCCCTCTCCTCGGTTGCTGTTCTCCAGCACGAAGACAGCGAAGAGTTCCTCCCGACCATTTCGGTGTGGAAAGCTCTCCAATCGGTAGGGGATTGGTTCAAGTCGAAAGAGGAGGCAGGGAAGAGTTTTTTCTTGTCCTCCCTCCAAGCTCTCGGGAAGGAGAGGCATGTGGTATGAAACTGGAGAGCCGATTGTATTGGGACTTCCATCTTCAGCGAGGCGGATTTCTCTACCTTAGTAGATTCCGCAAGGAGACATGCCCTTCCCACAGCCAAGACTACATGGGGAATGACAGAGGTGGACCATTTCTCAAGGGACTCTTCCATGTACTGGAAGTGTTTAACTTTTTGGATTGATCCCTTGGGGCATTGGCCAAGAAAACTCTCGATCCAGAGTTTTTAGGACCTGATGTTCTGAACAGCGTGTTGTCCTGCATGGATAAAGCTTTCAGGGACGGATCGGGAGAATTAGCTTCTCTCTTCGGAGCAGGAGTCTTAAAGAAGAGAGCGGTGTTTAGCTCTTTTCTGATGAAATCAGTATCCCCGGTCCAGAGGGCTTCCTTGCTTTACGCCGCTCTTTCCAACCAATTGTTCCCTTCCAAGTTGGTGAAGGATATTTCTCACTCCCTGACGGAGAAGGCGACTCAGGATCTGTTGGTGCAGTCTGCAAAGAAGGCGAGACCAGCTGGTTCCTCCGTCAGGAAGGAGAGTCGTCCCTCTCAAGCGCCCTATCGAGGGGGCCCTTCTCTCAGAACCTCTATCAGAGGAAAAGGACCGGAAAAGCGAGGTAGGTCCACTTTCAGGCCCTTCAAGAGGGCTAAATAGGACTCGAGTCCTCCAGACGTCAGTAGGTGCCAGACTTCTCAATTTCTCAGAAGCCTGGGCACAGAGAGAAGCGGACAACTGGTCCCTCTCTATTTTGAGAAAGGGATATCTCATCCCCTTCAAGGAAAGGCCTCCCTTGACTTCGACGCCAAGGGAACTTTCAGCAAGATACAAAGACCCTGTTCTGCAGCGAACCCTTCTTCTTGTGGTCGACCAAATGCTGAAGAAGGAGGCCATAGAACCAGTTCAGGATCCCCACTCCCAAAGATTCTACAATCGCCTGTTCCTCATGCTGAAAGCCTTGGGGGGAGTGGAGACCTGTTCTGGACGTAAGCGCCTTGAATCGCTTTGTGGAGAAAAGGAAGTTCTCCATGGAGACAACTTCATCGGTTCTCGCTGCTCTTCGTCTGGGAGATTGGATGGTCTCCCTGGACCTTCAGGATGCGTACTTCCACGTACCGATTCATCTTTCCTCAAGAAAGTATCTGAGGTTCATGGTACAGGGGAAGATCTTCCAGTTCAGGGGTTTGTGCTTCGGCTTGTCGACGGCCCCCCGCAAGTATTCACGGGGCTCATGAAAAATGTAGCCAGAAGGTTACATCTGAAGGGGGTGAGGATATCTCTTTATCTGGACGACTGGCTTATTCGAGCCAAGTCGGAGATTCGAAGTCTGGAGGACTCACGTACGACCTTATTGATGACCCAGTCACTTGGACTACTGGTAAACCTCGAGAAGTCCCAGATGGTCCCCAGCCAGAACCTTGTTTATTTGGGGATTCGGATGGATTCTCGGGGTTTTCGTGCGTTTCCATCCCCGGAAAGGCTCGAACGGGTTATGGAAAAAGTGACAGCCCTCTTAGAGAAAGAGCAAAGCTCTGCAAGGGAATGGCTGAGTCTGCTGGGGACATTTTCCTCGCTGGAACAGTTCTTTTCTCTAGGAAGGCTTCACTTGAGACCTCTGCAATTTTATCTGAAGAAGATGTGGGATCAGAAGGCAGGAGACTTGGCGGATTCCTTCCCAATCCTACAGGGGGTAAAAGAGCAATTGAGTTGGTGGCTAACTCCACTCAGATTGAACAAAGGCTTGTCTCTTCTGAAGCCGAACCCGCACCTAGTGTTGTTCTCAGACGCGTCAGAGTCGGGGTGGGGAGCAACACTAGGGGCAAAGGAAGTGTCAGGCACCTGGAAGGGGGACCAGGTGAACTGGCACATCAACGTGAAAGAGCTGTATGCAATCTTTCTGGCTCTAAAGTGGTTCGAGTCAGAAGTCAGAGGCACAGTGGTCCAAGTCAATTCGGACAACACCACGGCTCTGGCATACATCAGAAAGCAAGGAGGGACACATTCCTTCTCCCTATACGAGACAGCAAGAACCCTGCTTCTATGGGCGGAGGAGAGAGAGATTACGCTCCTAACCAGATTCGTTCAGAGGGAGAGATGAATGTAAGAGCGGACCTGTTGAGCAGAAAAACCAAGTCCTCCCAACAGAATGACACTCCATCAAGACGTCTGTCAGAGGTTGTGGACACTTTGGGGCAGACCACATCTAGACCTGTTTGCCACATTTCGAAACAAGAGGCTAGACAACTTTTGCTCCTCCATAGCGGACCCGAGAGCAATAGCAATAGACGCTCTCCTCTTAGACTGGTCAGGGATAGATGGTTACGCGTTTCCCCCATTAAAGCTCGTGGGGGAAGTAATGAAAAAGTTTGTTTCCTCTGCAGGAACGAAACTTACCCTGATCGCTCCTTTTTGGCCCGCTCAAGAATGGTTCACAGAGGTACTGGAATGGACGGTGGACTTCCCCAGATCTCTTCCACTCAGGAGAGATCTGCTCAGACAGCCCCACTTTGAGAGGTTTCACAAAAACCTCCCCGCTCTCTGCCTGACTGCCTTTAGACTATCGAAAGGCTCGTCAGAGCAAGAGGCTTTTCGTGAAAAGCTGCTAGCGCGATTGCCAGAGCCCGCAGATCTTCAACCTTGCGGGTGTACCAATCGAAGTGGGAAGTCTTTAGGAGATGGTGCAGGTCGAAGAAGCTGTCCTCTTCCAATACCTCTGTGACCATTATTGCTGACTTCCTTCTCTTCTTAAGAGAAGAATGTCATCTAGCAGTATCTACGATTAAGGGCTATTCGTAGCATGCTTTCCGCTGTGTTCAGAAACAGGGACCTGAAGATCGCGGAAGATAAAGATCTGCATGACCTCATCAGATCCTTTGAGACCTCTAAGAGAAAGTGCTCTTAACCTCCTAGCTGGAACTTGGATGTTGTTCTCAAGTTCTTGACTTCAAGCAAGTTCAAACCTCCTCATCAGGCTTCGTTCAGGGACCTGAGTAGGAAGTCAATTTTTCTCGTGCCTCTCGCAACTGCGAAGAGAACTAGCAAGTTGCAAGCTCTGGACTCTAGAGTAGGGTTTAAAGGTGACTCAGCTATCTGTTCCTTTAAACCTCTATTCCTAGCAAAAAATGAGAATCCCTCGAAACCCTGGCCTAGAAGTTTCGAGGTCAAAAGACTCTCACCCTTAGTGGGGAGAGAGATTGAAAGGTCCCTATGCCCTGTCAGGACCCTTAAATTTTACCTGCAAAGGAAGAAGAAACTTAAGGGCAGTCTTGAGAGTCTCTGGTGTGCGGTCAGTGACCCTAAAAGGCCCATCTCTAAGAATGCTCTGGCGTTCTTTTTGAGAAGCATCATTACGGAGGCGCATGCGACGTGCAATGACAATCAGTTGCAGCAACTTAAAGTGAAGGCGCATGAAGTAAGGGCCATTGCGACCTCTCTGGGCTTTCCAGAAGAACATGTCTCTGAAAGATATTCTGGCTGCCACTTACTGGAGATGCAACTCTGTGTTTGTATCTCACTACTTGAGAGACGTAAGGGTAACTTACGATAAGTGCTTCTCTCTGGGGCCCTACGTATCTGCGGATTCGGTGCTGGGACAGGGAGCTGATTCTAATCCTTGCTAGTTTAGTTTAGTTTTAATTTGTGGTGGTGTGTTTTTATGGTTGTTTGAAGGAAGGTTTGGTGGTAACTTCTTTCAATTGTAGTTCTAACTCAGGTTAGATGGTCAGGTGGTCAGGATTGGTTTGTGCTCCTTGATAGTGCCAGAGGCAAAGGCTTTGTCATGTAAGTGGGATAGCCCCCATTGACAAAGATCCTAATAAGGTTCTGTCGCGTAAGCGGGTAAGCCCCCATTGACAGATCCACAAGAACTCTCAGTCATAGGTCACTACCTCGCTGAGGCTCTTGAGGCAAAGCAGACTCATAGACAGTATCCATGAAGTCTTCTGCCAAATCAGGTAAGAATCAAGGTTTTTTAACTTACAACATGTGTTGTTTCCTGTTTATTTCAGTAATTTAGCTGTCTCTTACCCTCCACCAAGGGGGCCAATCAGCTAAGTATATATCTGCCGGGGAAGTTGAATGTACAAAAATGATATTGTTATGATACAATAAAGTTTTGTACATACTTACCTGGCAGATATATACAATTCATGGCCTGCCCAGCCTCCCCTCAGGAGACAGGTGAAAGAGAAATTCTGATTAGAAAACGGGAATGGTTCCTAGTCCCGCCACCCAGCGGCGGGAGGGTAGATCACCTGACCTACCTGTAGCGTGTGCCGTGAAACTTGAATTTCTGTCGGGGACGACAGAGTCTATAGCTAAGTATATATCTGCCAGGTAAGTCTGTACAAAACTTTATTGTATCATAACAATATCATTTTTCCTTCAAGCATATATATATATATATATATATCTATATATATATATATATATATATATATATATATATATATATGTATATATTAATATATATATATATATATATATATATATATATATATATATATATTATATATATATATTATATATCAATAGAGGAATCCACAGTAATATCCTTGTTTATCTAGATATAATATATTTATGGAAATATATACAAAGCTTAAAGCTTTCGTCTATCCTCCTGTGGACTTGATCACTAAGCAAATGAGACATGTTATTGGTGAAGAATTCCAAATAAACATAAACAAACAGACAAAAAATATTAACAAGGTTAAAAAATGCGAACAAGTCATTGGGTCGTATTCTTTTCCATAATTCGCTATGATCTTCGGGGCGGGACAAAGCGCCGGTCTTCTTCCTGAATGACATCTTGAGGGTCGTTAACCAAAAAGGTAGTTTGTAGATTTGACTCTGGAACGGGCGAAGGATGGTTATCTACATTATCAGATTGAAGGAGGCTGTATACATTTCTGAAGTTCTTTATTCTGGCTCTTTTGCAAATTTCTTCACTCAAAAGTAAATTGTTCTTTATTCCAGTATCCTCAAAGGTGTCATTCAAAGTGATGAGAGCTCCTTCCACTATTCTCCTAGTGGTCCTATCCGCACTCTTATAAATAACTTTTCCACCCTTGAAGTCGATGGCATGATCGGAATCCCAAGTATCCTTGGCAATGGCACTGTAAACGTTGCCCAAACGGCAAGCTGCAACATGTTCACGATTCCTCTGGTCCAGGGAACGACCGCTTTCACCAATATAGCATTTGTCACAATTTTTACATCCTATAGCATAGACTCCAACATCGATGTTTGGTTTTCTGCAACTGTTTTTGATAATTTTCTTTTTAAGAGTATTAGGGTATTGAAAAACTACGCTATACCCATGTCTTTCTTTTCTAAGATTATTGGAAACTTTTTTCAGGTCATGATTATAAGGAAGGGGAAGGCATTTAAAATTAGCAGTCGAACAGCGTTCCCTTGGATTATAAAACATAACTTCTGGCTCTAGAGCCAGAAGTATGTTTTATAAAATATATATATATATATATATTATTATATTTATATATATATATACATATCTATATATATATATATATATATATATATAAATAAATATAATATATCTATATAAATATATTATAGAGATAACTATATATTATATATATATATATAACACTATTATATATATATATATATATATATACTATACATATATATATAATATATATAAATATATATATATAAATTTATATAGTAAATATATATTATATAAATATATATATATACAAATATATATATATATAAAATAGAAATATATTATATAGAATATATATATACATATATATATATATATATATATACATATATACAATATATATATATATATATATATTATATATATATATATCTATATCTATATATATATCTATATATATATCTATTATATATATATATATTTATATAAGATATATATCTATATATTATATATATGATATTTATATATATATATATAAAAAATAATATATATATCATATATATATATATAATAATTATAAAATCTAGCATATATATATATATATATATATATATATTATATATAAATTATATATATATTAAAAAAAACAATTTTTTTTTTAAATATAGATAGATATATATATATATATATATATATATATATATTATATAAATATAATATATATAAATATATATATATATATATATATAAAATACACATAAATACAATACAAATAATATAATAAATATTTATATTGTATATATAAATATATTATAAGAAAATATTATATTATATATATATATATTAAAGGTAGAAACTACAAAGGAAAGTGAAACAGTAGAGTGCTGCGAGATCTTCCAATAAGGCTCAGATACCCAAGTTTCCTCCTCTTCCTCCTTACCTTAGGCCCTCTGCTTCAGCGGGAGTTTATCATTTCAGATGGAATTCAGCTAGACCTTTTAGATCTAAGGAGACATTTCAAGGATCCTCCAAACGACCTATTAAGTCTTTGAAATGATTCTGCAATCAGGAGAAGTGCAAAATCCTTCAGTTGGAAATCTTGAAACTTCTAGAGAAAGAGACAATGAAGAAGTTGTAGAGCCAGGCCCTGGCTTCTACAGTCACCTTTTTCTTGTTCCCAAAACTAGATGGGGATGGATACCTGTTATGGATGTTTCCAGGTTAAATGCCTTGTAAGGCTGGCAAAGTTCTCCATGGAGTCAATCAGCTCAGTTATTGCTTCCATTTGGAATGGACTGGATGATATTGATGGATGGCGTGCAGGAAGAATACCTGAGAATCTGATCCTATACTTGGATGATTGGCTGAATCTGGGCCCCACATTGGAGGGTATTCTGAGGGCAAGAGAAGTTTTGATGAGTCCAGCTCAGTTGTTTGGGATAGTCATAAGTTTCTCAAAGTCAACCCTGTCTACTTCACAGGAGATTACTTTATCTCAGGATGTAGGTCAACACTGGATTTCGAGGTTTTCCTTACAATGAAACGTTCAGGTTCTTTACGGTTTAATCTTGAAGGATTTCGAAGGTTCAGGCCTGTTCCTGTGAAGAAGTGGTTGTCCCTGTTAAGGCACATGTCTTCGTTGGAAAAACTTGTACCCGGGACAAGGCTAAGAATGAGGCCTCTGTGGTCTTTTTTAGAGCAACACTGGGATCAGAAGGTGTTCCCCAATTCTCATATAGTGGTAGTTTCCAGGGATCTGGAAAAAACTTTCCAGTGGTGGAGAGACAGACCTTGTCTTTGGCAAGGTTTATCGCTGGTTCTCAAGAACCCAGACCTGCCATTGTATACAGATGCATCAACAAAGGCTTGGGAGAGATTACAGTTGAAACCGACTCAAGAGGAGCAGTAGCTGCATATCAATCTTGTAATTATTAGCAATATGGAAAGGACTGCAGGAGCTGGAAGACCTGGTATGCACTCAAATGGTGGCGGTCTTTTCGGACACCACCACATCGCTGGCATACCTGAAGCACCAAGTGGGAGACTAAGTCCAAGTCTCTCTCTCTTGCAGTTGACAAGGCAGATCCTCTTATGGTCAGAGAGCCAGAACGTCACCTTTCTTCCTCAGTTCTTAGTCACTATGATCAAGTAATAGTGATAGAGAGTGCGTTACATCCAGAGGTGTGCAATGAGTCATGGAAGCTGTGGGGTGTCCCCCTTTCATGGACCTGTTTGCAAGCATGTGGAATCATTATCTACTAGTATTTTATTCACCTGTTCGAGAGCTTCTGGCTTGGGCTGTAGATGCCAAGTTATGAGACTGGTCAGGTCTAGACTGTGTCATACATTTCCGTCCCCTTTGCTATAGTCAGGTCCAGACTGTGTCATACATTTCCGTCCCCTTTGCTATAGTCCAAAAAGCCTTCAGCAAGCTAGGCAATTCTGTCATTTGTTGCTTGACCTTGATTACTCTTTGGTAGCCAAGGAAGGTCTGGTAAGGTTCATTTAAAAAATGAAAATAGGTTGATATATTTTTTAAATACTTACCTCTCCATTATATAAGTTGCCCTCCCTACCTCCCCCATGTTCAAAGTGGACAGAAGTAGACTTGACTGGAGCTACCGGTGTTTGTACTTATCATTTCCTGAGTTAGGGGTGTGGGGGAAGTAGGTGGACAGAAACATATTCCTAGAAAACTGAGTGTTTTTTTTTTTTTCTTTTCTTTCTTTGTCTAACTACCACTGGCACAGAAGTAAAAGACTATATAATGGAGAAGTGATCATTTAGGAATAAGTATGTATTTATATTTTTTATATTTTGGTACCATGAAGGTACACATATATAAGATCATTATGGTAGTATTTATTTTTAGTTGACTGTGGGTTTTGGGGCTTTTGAACCTAGGTAGAGTGGTGCCTTCAGACCTCTCTGTTTCATCCTGGCTGAATTATAGTAGTTTTTTCAGTAAGGCTGTTTGTTGCTGCACACATACGAGAGCCTTGCTCTCTGAATGGAATCTGCCTTCTTGCACCAGTAACATCCAGGAAGGATTCCAGATCAGGTGCAAATGTTTTTGGTTTCTTGCAAGCAACATTTAGCTTGATTGGCTATATTTTGTCTAGCTATACTAACTATCATCCTCTTTTCAATTGGGGAATCAGCTATCTTTAACAGTACGTAAGATGCATCCTAAATCATATACATTTTTGTAATAAAAGTTATTGTTTGGACGCTTACCTAATGTTGAAGTAGATCCCACCCAATTTCCCATGCAAATGAGCATATTATTCATTAATAAAGAAATACTTTGCAGTAGCTTGATTACAGATTCAGTCATGCTAAACTGAAAATGTAGCACAGCAAAACCACTTAAAAGGATAGTGTAGCAAAAGCACAATTGACAAGATTAGCTCAACAGGGTCTCTATGCAGTAATTTACACTAGACATGGTTACATTATGATAATTGTACATAGTCTCTTTATGAAACAGATAAAAACTAAATGTTCTCTTTATGAAGAAGATAAAGCTAAATGTTCAAGTGAATGAAAGAAAGGTACATACAAGTGGGTTATTGTAGGCCAGTTTCACTAGAAACAAGAAAAGAAGTCATGTGTACAAGGTTAGACAGGAAAGCATTGGTTATGTTCGTTGCAACATTCACTAATGCCTGGCACACTGGATTACAGTGAATGAAAGAAAGGTACATACTAGTGGGTTGTTGTGGGCCAGTTACACTAGAAACAAGAAAAGAAGCCTTACATACAAGGTTAGGCAAGGAAAGCATTGTTTATGTTCATTTCAACATTCACTAATGCCTTGCTCACTGGATTACATTATTCCATTAAGGGGGCCGGCCGGAACCTCTATATATGGAGGTATAGGGCGAAAAATGCAAAGTCATGAAAAAATTCATGGAGCTTCATATGGCAATTGAGAATACGTATACGAAATATTTCGTCAAAATTCCTCTTACTTTCGTAGTTACAGGGTAATTAGTTAACGTAACTCAATAAGCCTAAAACATTGATCCGTACAAGAAAATGCAATATTTCTTCTATTATCGTAAATTTTGATAATTATTGTCAAAGAAATTGGGAGAAATGGCATCTGTAGACATTCCCCGAGTCGAGAAGGAGACTTCTGGCTCAAGCTACCAAGTCCAGTCCTGACTTAGTGCGATCGCAGACGTCAAATAGTCTACACGTTCCATTTCACGTCTGACATTCGCCTGCTTTCACGTATGTTTATGTATGTTTCGGGAAGAATTTCATCATGCCAATGAGGAAAAGACAAGGGAAACATCTCGCTAACATACAGACGAAGAAAAATCGCTCAAGTATTATTACAGAATATCATAATATATGCGTAGTTAGTGAAGAGAGAGGGGAGGGTTGCTTAGTAACGCCCCCGTCTTGCTTGACAGCACACGTCACACTGTGCCTAAGGCTACGATCTTTGAGCAAAGAGATCTTCATTTATGATAAATAACAAAGTTTTGGTTTTTTAATACCCAAAATGGAATATGAAATTCATAATAATCATGATTTATTAAATTGTCTTTGTAAAAAAAGTGTACGCCTTCGAGTTTCACCTCTTGACATTCTCTTGCGATTACGTTTGTTTATCTTTGTTTCGGGCAAGAATTTCATCATGCCAAAGAGGAAAATACAAGGAAAAACATCTCGCTAACACACAGAAGAAGAAAATTCGCTGTAATAAGCAGAGTTAGTGAAGGGGAGAGAGAGAATTGCGTAGGAAAGAGTGCCCCATCTTGCCTCAAGCAGTGTCCCAGGCTGCGATATATGAGCAAAGGGATCATCATTTATGATTAAATTATGATAAATAAAATAGTTTTGGGTTATTAATACACAAAAAACAAATATACATTCATAATAATCATTATTTATTAATATTGTCTTTATAGAAATACGAAGGAAAACTTTGAACGCCCGTATCTCAAAACTATACTTATTGACCTTCAAAATCTATCTTCTCACTTAGTTTAAAAGCTATAACATTGGAATTTGGTATATAACTCAGAAAGACATTATAGAACAATCAAATAGAGCCCTTTTTTCCAATTTTTGTTTCGTATTTTTTTTATAAATTTTTTTCTCCTGATTTATAGGGTTTATTTTTTGACCATATTGAAAAATTCATATCTGGCAAAAAAATGGCTTTTAGAAAAAAAACTCTCCATTCGATTGGAGGTCGACATCAGGTCTATATATGGTAGTAATCCCAGGTCTTAATATTAAATATCAAGGGAGGAGATAGAATTTGAAAAATGGTTATTTTCGGGATAAATCGCCCTGGCGTCACAAAACCGAAGGTCAGAGGCGAAAATCATATGCGGTTTGGAGATGTCCCAAGTCACCTTATTAAGTGGTATGAATATCAAAGTCCTGTCCTTAAAAAAGGGCATTAGCCGGCCGGCCCCCTTAAGTGTGAAACAGGAATTATTTTGTAGACTCATGTATTTGTTTCTGGTCACATTTTCCTAAAAATAAACAATACTACTGTATCCCACATAGATGGTGACATGTCATAATTAACACTAAAGACTTGCATTATGTATGCAGATTCTATTAAAAAAAGGAGCTTTTAATTGTTTAATTGCTCTCCTTTCATCCTTGCAGTTGGTTCCTGTTATTTATTTGAACTTGCTGGGTCAGTATCATGCATAGTGAATAAGAGGACTCCCCATAATCAATCATACTCAACTGAAAGGGGGATTCAGGATGATTTTCATACCTTGTTCATTCAATTCTTGATGAACACCATGCTTTATCTAGGAGTATAGAATAATGTAAGTAAAAGGTTTTTATTGAATAGTAGTTATTATTATTTACAATAATTTTCAATTATAATTATATTTTTGCTCTTTTTCTGTTTGCAGGTTTAGATGATGAAAAAAAAGCAGAAAGTCATTCAGTTCTATTGGCTGGACATTTAAATCTAGCAATGACATATCTCAAATTGAAGGACAACTCACATGCGAGGGAACATGCAACAAAAGCTCTAGAATTGGATTCTTCTAACGTTAAAGCACTTTTCAGAAGGGGTCAGGTAAAGATCTTTCAATTTTTAGTCAAGAAATGTCAAGTTTTCAAAATCTAGGATGTTTTTATATCATGCTAAACAATGTTTGTGTTTTAAAAGAGTTCATGGATGTTTGCATATCGTGCCAGCCTGAAGATATTCTTACAGTCAACTCCTCTCAACATATGAGTGGGCTAAAGATGATTTAAGCCATATTTAAAGTGGTTCACTTATACGTTTTAACTTCTGAAAGGGGTTTTGCATGAATGAAGTAAAAGGTTTAATTGTTTAATAATGACTGAGTAAATATTTACTTAACCCTTAAACGCCGAAGCGGTAAAAAAAAAAAAATGTCTCCCGTGTGCCGGAGACGTTTCAGAGAGAGCGCAGAAGCGGAAAAAATATTTTTTTCAAAAATTCATAGCACGCTTAGTTTTGAAGATTAAGAGTTCATTTTTGGCTCCTTTTTTTGTCATTGCCTGAAGTCTAGTATGCAACCATCAGAAATGAAAAAAATTATCATTATCATATATAAATAATGCGATATATGATAGCGCAAAAACGAAATTTCATATATAATTGTATTCAAATCGCGCTACGCGCAAAACGGTTAAAGATAACAAGTTACTTTTTTTTTTCGTTGTAATGTACACTAAATTGCAATCATTTTGGTATATAACAAATTGTAAAATGATAAAAGCAACACAGAGAAAATATTATCACAGAATAATGCATGAATTCGTAACGCGCGGACGTAAACACATATTTTTTTCAGAAATTCACCATAAATCTAAATATTGTCCTAGAGACTTCCAATTTCTTTCAAAATGAAGACAAATGATTGAATATTACTATACTGTAAGAATATTAGCTTACAAATGCAGTTTTTGACCATATCTGACGAGTTAAAGTTGACCGAATGTCGAATTTATTTTATATACAGGTAGTGCTCGAGTTACGATAATTCGTTTTACGATAATCCGATGTTACGATGGGGTTAGCAATTAATACTAAAAAAAAAAAAAAAAAAGTTGAAAATGCGTATTTTTAAATTTCGCGCACAGCGAGCGCTGGCAGCAGCGTACTACGCTGTACGATATGTTGGCCCGAGAGCGAGAGGCTGGCGTAGGTACAGCGGCAATGAGTTCGACCTCACTTGCGCTCGTTTTGAACCAAGAAACATTAGGTCGGTGTTCGTTTGTGATTTGAGAGTTTTTTTAAGTACCGAAAATTAAAACAAAAAAACTATGTCTGCCAAACAACCAAATAGGTGTCCTGCTGGTAGTGCAAAAAAGAAGAGGCAATCCATCACTTTGGAGCAGAAACTGAAAATAATAAACCAGCGTGAAGCGGGAAAGGCAGTCATGGTTATCGCACGTGACGAACGTTTATCGCAATCGACGGTATCCACCATCCTCAAGGACAAGAAACGCGTAATGGATGCTGTAAAGGCATCTGCTTCAGTTCATTCAACGGTTATATCAATGAAGAGGATAGGGCCTTTGGAAGAAATGGAGCAGTACTGGTCACGTGGATGGAGGATCAATACAAAAGCGTATGCCGCTCACCCTCTTAACCATTCAGACAAAGGCGCGCATGCTTTTTGAAGAGCTGAAGAAGAATTATGATGATAACCACAACAAAAGTTTTGCAGCAAGTGCTGGATGGTTTCGTCGTTTCAAGAACCGCCATAATTTTCACAGTGTGAAAATTAGCGGTGAAGCAGCAAGCGCTGATGCCGACGGGGCCGCTAAATTTAAGGATGTTTTAAACGAGATCGTCGTTAATGAAGGCTACTTGCCAGAGCAAATCTTTAATGTTGACGAAACCGGACTTTATTGGAAACGTATGCCACAACGGTCCTACATCCACAAAGAAGCAACGGTGATGCCCGGGTTTAAGGCATACAAGGATCGATTGACTCTTCTGCTTGGGGGAAATGTGGCTGGGTATAAACTTAAGCCCTTTATGATTTATCACTCAGAAAATCCAAGGGCTTTAAAAAACATCGACAAGCAGACACTTCCTGTGCATTACCGTCATAATAAAAAAGCTTGGATGACTTCGTTCATTGCTTCATTCCGGAAGTGAAAGATTATTGTAGAAAAAATAACATCCCCTTCAAAATTCTTCTGATTCTCGACAATGCTCCTGGCCACCCTCAGCACATCGGAGATAGTATTAACGAGAATGTAAAAGTTGTGTTTCTGCCACCAAACACAACTTCTCTCATACAACCCATGGATCAGGGTGCTGTGGCTACGTTCAAGGCGTATTATCTTCGGAACACGTTTGCGCAGGCTGTTCAGGCTACGGATAACGAGGAGAAAGATCTCAGAACTTTCTGGAAAGAATTTAGTGTTCTTAACTCCATTATGAACATTGGAAGGGCGTGGAAGGAGGTAAAGAAAGAGTGTATGAATGGGGTCTGGAAAAATCTGCTGAAAGTGTATGTGAACTCGTTTAAAGGTTTCGATCAGAATGAAGAAGAAGTGGAAATCAATAAAAAGATCTTGATACTTGGGAAAAGTTTAGATTTAGAAATTGACGAGGAAGATATCCAAGAACTTATAGATGTGCAAGATGTAGAGCTAACGGCAGAGGATTTAATTGCACTTGCAGAAGAGAAAAAAAAAGCAGAAGAGGAAGAAGAAATAAAAGAGCCGGAGCGAACGTTTACGACTAAAAAACTGGGCAGAGGCGTTTGCTTTATTTGATCAAGGACTGAAACTTTTAAGTGAAATGGATGGGGACGAGGAACGGTTTGCCAAAGTTCAGAGGGCTCATCAAGACAGTGTTGCATGTTACCGATTAATTTATGAAGAACGAAAAAAACGCACTGTGCAACCTACAATGGATTTTTTTCTTCAAGAGAACGACTCCAGTGCATTCCGCTTCCCCCAGCCCTACCCCCTCACTTGAGACTCGATCCTGTACGTCTCGGAACAGTTGTTTCCTCGAGACACCTGAACTTACAGAAGAAGAAATTTTATCTGAGGAAGAGCGAATTGATGATCCTGCTGCTTTATCATCATCCTCCTCTTCCGATCTTTAGTTATAGTAGCCATGAACAGCCTGACACCGATCACGTATGCCGACAACGGACCGAATCTTGGTGAGTACCCTTTACGCTACAGTCTGATCCTTGTTCTTATTATTAAGTTTCTTTTTATACTTAATTATCATAAGTCAATCTGCATTGAAACACCCGAACTAGCTGATATTAATAATTACTATACCTTATATGTATAGGTATACTGTGTAGTGTAGGCTAATCTTCCATATATGTGTATATAGCCTAGCCTATATGGTACTGATTAACTTAGTGTAGGCTAGGCTATATCCGAGATACGATTTTCTCAACTTACGATGGGTTTTTCGGAACCTAACCCCATCGTAAGTAGGAGAATACCTGTATATTTTTTTATATGCAATTATTTCGGAAATAAGAAAAGCTACAACTTTCAAATATTTTTCGTTTTATTCTACATGAAATTGCGCACATTTTCATATATAAAACTCTATGAAATGCCTAATATGAAACGGAGCAAATATTCCGAGAATGGGACTTACGCATTTCGGAGATTTGTGGCGGAGAATCCGCGCGCGAAGGGAAGGAAAGTTTTTTTTAAAAATTCACTATAAATTTAAATATTGTGCTAGAGACTTCGAATTTGTTTCATGATGAAGATAAATGACTGAATAGTACTAGACTGTAAGAGTTTTATCTTACAATTGCGTTTTTCGACCATTTCGGTAGAGTCAAATTTGACCGAACGTGGTTTTTTTTCTATTTATCGTGATTTATATGCAAATATTTCGAAAATGAGAAAAGCTACAACCTTCAACTATTTTTGTTGTATTATACATGAAATTGCGCACATTTTCATATATAAAACGTTATGTAACGGCTAATTTAAAATGGTGCAAACATTACCACAATCGCACGTATGATTTTTTCGGAAGAGTTACCGCGCGGACGTAAAGAAAATGTTATTTTTTTCATAAATTCACCATAAATCGAAATATTGTGCTAGAGACTTCCAATTTGTTGCAAAATGAAGGTAAATGCTTGAATATTACTAGAATATAAGCGTTTTAGCTTACAATTGCGTTTTTCGACCATTTCGGTAGAGTCAAAATTGACCGAAGGTTGAAAATTTGTCACTTATCATTTTTTATATGAAAATATTTCAAAACTGATAAAAGCTACAACCATGGGTTGTTTTTAGTTGTATTTTGCATGAAATTGCACACATTTTCATATATAAAACTTTATGAAATGGCTAATTTAAAATGGTGCAAACATTACCACAATCGCATGTATGATTATTTTCGGAAGAGTTACCACGCGGACGTAAGGAAAAAGTTTTTTCATAAATTCACCATAAATCGAAATATTGTGCTAGAGACTTCCAATTAGTTGCAAAATTAAGTTAAATGGTTGAATATTACTAAAATATAAGAGTTTTAGCTTACAATTGCGTTTTTCGACCATTTCGGTAGAGTCAAAGTTGACCAAAGGTTGAAATTTTGGCACTTATCGTTATTTATATGAAAATATCTCAAAACTGATAAAAGCTACAATCATGAGTATTTTTTTTATTGTATTCTACATAAAAATGCGCACATTTTCATATATAATACTCCATGTAACGGCTAATTTAAAATGGTAAAAAAATTATGTCAAAGTGACGAAATAATTTCTGAGATGTGTCACAGATACTTTTTAGTGCGGCAAGAAAGAAATTTGCGCTTGCGCGCCTGCGTAACGATTGTAAACAAAACAACACCTTGATCCGTGAACTCCCAGCATCCCCCAAGGCGCGTGATTCAAGAGTTTTCGGCTGGTAGGCCTAAAAGTATTTTTCCGCGAATTTTTAAAAAAACTTTTGTATGTCGACGTAAAATACGTCCAGTCGGCACCCGAGAGACAAAAAATGTCGACGTAAAATACGTCCAGTCGGCGTTTAAGGGTTAACTTCCTTGCTTGGAAGATAAAATGCATGGATAGGAAAATTACTACTAGATAAACAACTCCACCCCCACCCCCACCCCAAAAAAAAAAAAGAAAGAAAAAACTGATTGAATAAAATTTCAATATACATTGAACCATTGAAATATAGTAAATTTTCAAGTTGTTCATACATGGTACAAACCTTTTGATCTTTACATATTGAGGCAGAGCCTTTCCTGCTTCCCTTCATAGATGCTCAGTTCTCTCAATAACCGTCATCTGGCAAGAAATTTGCTGCCCATCTTATCCAAAAGCTATTTTTTTTTCAGACTGGTTCATTCTGGTTTTTCCTCTTTATTTAATGTTTATATGCCCTGGGAAGTAACAGTAATTTTGATCATTACTGCATGATCCTAGGGGAGTTACACAGTATTTATTATTCACAATTCCCCTGCTGATCATATTTGTATAATAGGGGACTTTAACCCTTGAACGCCTGAAGGGTATAATAAAAATCATCTCCCGTATGCCGAGGGGGTCTCGGAGTGAGCACCGAAGCGTAAAAAATATTTTTTTCAAAAAATCACAGCGCTTAGTTTTCAAGATTAAGAGTTCATTTTTGGCTCCTTTTTTTGTCATTGCCTGAAGTTTAGTATGCAACTATCAGAAATGAAAAAAATATCATTATCACATATAAATAATGCGATATATGATAGGGCGAAAACAAAATTTCATATATAATTGTATTCAAATCGCGCTGTGAGCAAAACGGTTAAAGGTAACAAATTAATTTTTTTTGTATTGTACACTAAATTGCGATCATTTTGGTATATAACAAATTGTAAAACGATCAAAGCAAAACAGAGAAAATATTATCACAAAATGATGCATGAATTCGTAATGCGCGGGCGTAAAAGTTTTTTTCAAAAATTCACCATAAATCTAAATATTGTTCTAGAGACTTCCAATTTGTTTCAAAATGAAGATAAATGATTTAATATTACTATACTGTAAGAGTTTTAGCATACAATTGCAGTTTTTGACCATTTTGGAAGAGTTAAAGTTGACCGAATGTCAAATTTAAAAAAAAAAAAAAAAAATGTATATACAAATATTTCAAAAATGAGAAAAGCTACAACCTTCAATTATTTTTTTTTGTATTCTACATGAAATTGCGCACATTTTCATAAATATAACTATGAAAAGGAGCAAATATTCCGAGAATGCGATGTACGCATTTTGGAGATTTGCGGCGGAGAATCAGCGCGCGGAGGAAGGAAAGTTTTTTTTTTAAATTCACCATAAATCTAAATATTGTGCTAGAGACTTCAAATTTGTTTCAAAATTAAGATAAATGACTGAATATTACTAGACTGTAAGAGTTTTAGCTTACAATTGCATTTTTCGACCATTTCGGTAGTCAAAGTTGACCAAACGTGGTTTTTTTTCTATTTATCGTGATTTATATGCAAATATTTCGAAAATGGGAAAAGCTACAACCTTCAATTATTTTTTGTTGTATTCTACATGAAATTGCGCACATTTTCATATATAAAACTTTATGTAACAGCTAATTTAAAATGGTGCAAACATTACGACAATTGCAAGTATGATTTTTTCAGAAGAGTTACCTCGCGGACGTAAGGAAATTTTTTTTTTTTTTTTCATAAATTCACCATAAATCGAAATATTATGCTAGAGACTTCCAATTTGTTGCAAAATAAAGGTAAATGATTGGATATTACTAGAATATGAGAGTTTTAGCTTACAATTGCGTTTTTCGACCATTTCGGTAGAGTCAAAGTTAACCAAAGGTTGAAATTTTGGCACTTATTGTTATTTATATGAAAATATTTCAAAATTGATAAAAGCTACAACCATAGGTTGTTTTTAGTTGTATTGTGCATGAAGTTGCGCACATTTCCATATATTAAACTTTATGTAACGGCTAATTTAAAATGGTGCAAACAATACGACAATTGCACTTATGATTTTTTCGGAAAAGTTACAGCGCGGACGTAAGGAAAAAGTTTTTTTCATAAATTCACCATAAATCGAAATATTGTGCTAGAGACATACAATTTGTAACAAAATGAAGGTAAATGATTGAATATTACTAAAATATAAAAGTTTTAGCTTACAATTACATTTTTCGACCATTTCGGTAGAGTCAAAGTTGACCGAAGGTTGAAATTTTGGCACTTATTGTTATTTATATGAAAATATTTAAAAACTGTTAAAAGCTACAATCATGAGTATTTTTTTGTTGTATTCTACATGAAATTGCACACATTTTCATATAAGTGGTACCTCGAGATACGAAAGGCTGAACATACGAAAAACTTGAGATACAAAAGCTGACACGAAAAATTTTACTGCTCTACATACGAAAAGTTTTCAAGATATGAAAGGTTTTTGAAAGTCCGAGATTCGCCCGATAACAATTTTGAAACTCGCGCCGCCATCTTAGTTCTAGTAGACTCGCCACCATCCTCCTGCTCTCCCATTGGTTCCTGATGCTAGCCAAGCCATGAGATCCTTCTCTCCTATAGGACAGCATCCCTCCCATCATGCATCTTATACGTACGTACGTACGTGGTGGGGTCCCTACCCCGGCCACCTCGTACCAGAATCTTTATCGTACGCATGCGGCATTCTTTCGGTCCAACGATTTCGTTTAGTAACGTAAATTTGTTAGTGATTTCGTTGTGCTACTTTATCGTGTTGTGAGAACCTAATTAGTATACGTACTACATACGTAACTTAATTACGTACAGTACATATAGTCATGGGTCCCAAGATAGTTGCTGAAGTTCACACAGAAAGAAGAGAATGCTTTCTATGGAGACAAAGATGGAGATAATAAAAAAGTATGAAGCTGGCTTGCGGTTGAGTGTGATCGCTAAGGAATACGGCAGAAATCCGTCTACGATAGGCACCATCCTTAAGCAGAAGGAAGCAATCAAAGCAGCTACACCTTCCAAGGGCGTGACTATTTTGTCCAACAAGAGGAGCCATGTGCATAATGAAATGGAAAGGCTGCTTCTTGTATGGATCGTGGACAAAGAAATCGATGGCGATACAATAACCGAGACAGCAATCTGCCAGGAGGCCAGCGCTATTTTCGGCAATTTGATTGCCCAAGCCGAAGACGACGGCGGAGAGGGGACATAAACGGCAACCCCAGAGTTCAAGGCTTCTCATGGGTGGTTCGAAAAATTCTGTAAACGGACTGGCATCCATTCTATGGTGAAGAAATTGAAATTACGTAAAGTAAAAAAGGTAAAAAGAAATGTAAAAATCAAAAAAAGACAAAATAAATTTTATTTTAAGTTTTTTGTAAAATTAAGTGTTACAATTTTGTTAATGTGTTTTGTAAAGTTTAGTTTGTTTTTCTGAAATTTTTTTATGTGTTTCGTAAAGTTAAGTGTACGTATCTGCCGTTTGTCCTCCTCCTCTGCCGCCACTTTCGGAGATAGCCTCACTGAAAGGTAAGCTTCCACATTTTACGTTACAGTAATAATATTTCTTGTACACTAATATACACTTTATTTACAGGTTTTGCATTTTTATTCTTAATTTAGGTATTGAATGGTCCAAATTGTTGTAGTATTTCATTGTTTATAGGTCAATTTAGCTTTATTATGAAATTTACTGGGGTGTTTTTGGAGGGCTTGGAACGGATTAGCCGTTTTACATGTAAAATGTGGTCCAAGATACGAAAAACTCATGATACGAAAGGCGCCTCGGAACGGATTAATTTCGTATCTCGAGGTACTACTGTATAATACTCCATGTAACGGCTAATTTAAAATTGTGCAAAAATGATGTCAAAGTGACGAAATAATTTCTGAGATGTGTCACTGATACTTTTTAGTGCGATAAGAAAGAAATTCGCGCTTGCACGCCTGCGTAACGATTGTAAACAAAACAACACCTCGATCCGTGAACTCCCAGCATCCCCCAAGGTGCGTTATTCAAAAGTTTTCAGCTGGTAGGCCTTTTAAGTATTTTTCCGCGAATTTTTAAAAAACTTTTCTATTTTGACGTAAAATACGTCCAATCGGCACCCGACAGACAATTTATCCCGACGTAAAATACCTCCAATAGGCGTTTAAGGGTTAATTCTCACTCCACAATACAATTTTATAATGAACTTACTCGCTTCTGTCAAAATCATGCTCTCCAAATTAGTGATGTAATGCTCCTCCCTCCCTCCTATTCTTATGTACATAATAGAGCGGACGCAATTACAACCTCCTGGCTGGACCATTGCATCACATCTCCACAACTTCATGATTCTGTTATGGCCTGCAATATTTGCTATGATCACATCTCATTACATGTGTCATTCAGTACCCCATCACTCCCTACCATGAACCCCCTAACTGACTGCCCACCAGCAGTAAACTGGGATTTTAAAAACCAACAGAAAACAAGATTCTTTAGGACGACCACAGAAACCAGGTTGCGGTCAATAGTTCAACCAGCAGACGTCTTACTTTGTACTAACGCAAATTGTAGAAATGACCAACACAGGAGGGATCTGATTGAATTCTATTTGAGCATAATCTCTGCTATGCTTGCTTCGGGCAGGGCTGCCTATAGATTTCATCAAGGTAATTCTTGTAATATACCTGGATGGAATGGCTTGGTTAAAGATTTGTATACATACTCACGAGAAATGTTTTTACTGTGGAGGCAAAATGTTAGCCCGAGGGAAGGACACACTGCATTACTAATGAGACAGGTGAGAGTGCAGTTCAAACTTGCTCTTAAGCACTTCAGATTAAATGAAAAACAACTAAGAGCTGATGCAGTGTCTAGAAACTTAGAATCTGGTGATTATCCTCGTCTTTGGAAAGATATCCAGTCCCTAAATCCCAAAACAGAATAGCTATCTCAGAGTGTAGGGGAAGCAGTCAGAGACGAGGCTATCGCAAGTATGTGGGATGATCACTTCAACAATATCCTGAATTGCATAAATGATCAAGATTCCCGAAGAGATGCAAATAACCTCCTTACTGACAACATTCAATTTAATTTTGTAGACCGTATTACGCCAGGTAACATCAGCTATGCCATAAACAGCCTACCTAGTAATAAATCACCCGGCTGTGATGGTCTTCCTCCTGCAGAAGCTTTCAAGTTCTGCCATACGACAATTTACTTTTTGCTAGCTGCCCTATTCAATGCATGCATAATTTACCAGTGTTTTCCCTTGTTTTGTAGATGTTAGGAAAGCATTTGACGGAGTAAACTACCTAAAGCTGCATAAAAGTGGCACACTTGGCATTTAATATTGCTGGTTCTCCACACAGCAATTCTGTGTCAAATGGGGTAACATATTATCGTACACCTTCGGCTCCCTAAACAGGCTTTGACAAGGAGGTATTCTCTCTCCATACTAGTTTAATGCGTATACAGATGCCTTGAATGTCAAATTGAACTCACTCCCAATCGGATGCACTGTTAATGAAACAACTATAAACAACCTCTGTTACGACGACAAAATGGTTCTGATGTCCCCATCAGTGCAAGGTCTCCAACGACTCATCGATACTTGCCGCCAATATGCAGAGGAATTTGATGTACTGTACAACAAAAGCAAGATCCAGTGCATGTGGCTGCTCCCCAGATCACTTAAGCATATTGCAGAACCACAAATTTTCCTTGGAAATCATCGGCTGGCTGTATTTGGTTCACATTATCACCGACGACCTAAAAGATAAGGGAGACATTGAACAGAGGCGTCGTAAACTATGTGCAACTGGCAACATGATTGCAAGAAGGTTTGCCTTTTGTCACCGAGACGTGAAACTGCTGCTCTTCCGCTTGTACGGCTACAGTATCTATGGGTGTTCTCTCTGGATGAACTAGTATACCCGAGAGACCATGAGACGTATCGCTGTTGTGTACAATGACATTTTGAGATGCCTCACAAACACTCCTCGCTACCACTCTGCCACACAGATGTTCATAGAAAACCACCTGGACAATTTAAGAATCATTGCAAGGCAAACAATGTCCAGTGTGATAACCCGATTGAGAAACACCAGCAACTCACTCATAAGAAGCATCCTAAGGAGTGAAGCAAGAAGAAGATCTAAATTGTGGGAAAGATGGGAAAATTAGGCTTTTGTCCCTTAAAGGACTTAATCTCTGTATTGCCAAGATGGCATCAGCAGATTCCATCATTATTATTATATTTATTGCTGATATTTTACTTTTTCATTATTACTGTGAATACTAACTTTTCCTACATTAAATTTTCATATTTAGCCCTCTGGACCTGACTACTGTAGCCACCTAAGGTCTCTAGTTGAAATTTAAGTTATATAATCTGTGCACCAACTGTTATAACTCTAAATGCATTTTTTTTCTCAACAATACTCACCAATATCATTACTGTTATTACCAGTATTATGATTACTATCTTTTATGCTACCTCAGCTATTTTGTGGATAAGTGCCGATTATTCATTTTTTTTATCATGGTGTCTCGTATCTAGATTGTGTATATTACTGTCTGTATTTTGTATATTCCATGTATATGGCCCTGAGCTGAAATAAAGGATATTATTATTATTATTATTATTATTATTATTATTATTATTATTATTATTATTATTATTATTATATTTGTTTGTGTGTTGTGCATTATATTGTGTGGTTATCTCGTGAACTTAATTGCATTTCATTATGCACATCCATAAATTATCAAAGCCTAAGACTCAGCCTCAGAGAAAATGTCCTGGGGTTGATAAATGTATGCTATATCTAGCCTCTGTTCACACAGATCCTCATTCTAATTGCAGCAGATGTAGAATTCATGTTTGCAGTGTAAGTGGCTGCTGTTCAGTGTCGTGATTGGTTCCCTGAGAAATGGAAACACTTTGGACTGGAAGAGGAAATACAAGAGGAAGCGCGGTAATGCAGGTTTTCATTTCCAATGGTGTTGACATTCTTCCTCATTTCTTGCTCTTGTGCTCCCTCACCAAATTTGCCTCTTGTTGCTGTCTCCCAGGGAGAGTTCATCCCTTGTTGTTCTACTATTGCTTCATCTCTAGATAGTCTGAGGGTGGGGGATGCTCTGGGCAACCGCATTTTTTATGTAGCTGCCTCTGTTCTTTTGGGGAGGGAGGGCCCCCCACCCAACCATGTGTGTGCAATGAAGGAGGCAGCTTCCCCCACTCGCACTTTTTCAGGGAGTGAGTCAGAGGTCATAGAATGCTGGTCCACCCTAGGCCTATCCTGGGAGCCCCACCTAGATGGCCTACTGTCACAACTCATGTCTTTCCGTTTCACAGTTTCGGTGGTCATGATGGTGTCTACAGCTTCGGTGTCTGTGTTGTTCTTACATAGCTATGTTTGTGACATCTACAGCCCTTACCATATCTTCCTTGCATACCTTGTCCATCATTTCACTTTCTCGGGCTTACCATGTCTTCCTCCTCCAACCCCTTTCTTCATCCTTTGGTGGAGAAAGTCGAAGGCACAAATCTGGTGAAGTTCAGCGGTGACAATACAAACAGTTGAAGAAGAGGCATTGTAGATCTTCGCCTTCTTCTACCTCCCATACATTGTCCTCTGTTTGTCACATTCCTCAAAGGCTTTGGAAAAAGGACTTTGTGCCCCTCCCCATAAGAAGATCCATAGGTCCTCCTCCATTTCCTCCTTGGTGGTAGAAGTTTTACATTCCTGCTCCACCTCTCCTTTCCCTGTGGGCTAGGCTGATCATCTGTTGCCTGGAGTTGATGCTCATGCAACCAGACATGGCTTACAGCATAGTTCTTGGTTCGTCAGCTGCCGATTATCTCCCAGCTGCCCCTCCAGGGTCAGGCACTTTTATGGACAGCTGTGCATCTGACAAGACACACAGTCATACTCCCTGTAGAGTAGCTGCTGATGAGTGTCACCCATGGCCTGACTCTCGTACTGCAGCATGTTCAACAAGTCAAGATTCCAAGAAAGACTGTAGATATGTGGATCAGGCTTCTCCATGAAAAGATGCAGTCTCTACAGCTTCTTCCACTTGTCCTTTTCAACTTGCCCTTTGTCTCTTGAAAAGGACAATTGGAAGAAGACGTAGTGACTGCATCTTTTTGCAGATGAGCCAGATCCGTGGATGTATGGTCTTTAGTGGATTCTTGACTTGTTGAGCATGCTGCAGCTTGAGAGTCAGGGTCTGGACTATGCTCATTAGCAGCTAATTTAGAAAATGCATGGCTGCCTGTAAAAGCACCTGGGAGATAAAGAACTACATTGGAAGCAGTGATACAGCCATGTTTGGATGCTAGCTTCGACTCCAGGTGACAGATGATTGGCCTCACCCAGGAGAAAGGGAGGGTGGAGCGAGAAAGCAAAACTTCTACCACTGCGGAACGGAACAAACAGAAGAAAACAATGAATGGGAAGTAGAAGAAAACAAAGATCTACAACTCTGCACCTTCAACTCTCTCCACCAAAGGTTGAACGAAGGGGTCAGTGGAGGAAGAAATAGTAGGCCATGACCATTTGCCTCGTAATAAGACATCACATTGAAGGGACAGCTCATGGCCGCGTTCATGCGACTGTGACCGTTCGCCTATAACAGGAGTCCTTCAGTTCCCTCCACCTCCTGGGGATACAAGGAACAGAGAGGGTGACAGGTCTAAATGTCATATCCAGGACTGAGCCCCTTCTCTTTCATTAGAATGATATGTACTGGAATCATAAGCCCTGACTGGTAGTATACTCCAGTCTTAGACAGATGCAAGGGGCATCAGTGATCCAGTAGACAGGCTAGATAGAGAAGCTTGTGGCCTGGAAGTAGAAGGCCCTTTCACAGGGAATCGAAGGCATCAGTGGGGTTACCATGGTCTGATCATTTTAACTCTGTTCTGGACCAAGTAAATTCTCTTGTGTCTGGACAGGACAACTCACTTCGGTCCAGCAGGTCTTTTAAGTTCCTTTCTCCACCTCTTCCACAACATCAACAGTTTCACATTCCATCTGTAAATCCGCTACAAATGAAACAGGTTGATTTGAACCAGGTATGTCTAGGCGGGGGTCTTACCTTGGATTAAATCAAGGCAGAAGGGCCCTCCTTTACCTACCAAGAGGCTGCACGAGCATCAGCGTTCCTGGTGGTCTCCTGGCTCAACCTGTGGTCCACAACAATTGGCAAAATTTCTTCTGCCTCTACTTCTAGTAACAGCAAAGAGTATTCCACCTTTCTTAGACTTTGGAGTCCAGGGGCAAGATCATTTCTTATTTAACCCACCTAGCAGGAAACATGTGGGCTAATCAGGTTTTGAAGAGGAGAGATGCTGCTCTCTCTAAGGGTTCCAGATTTGCTGGGCCTGAATCTACCTTGGCTCTGAGGAATGGGCCGGTTTTAGGTTCTTCGTTGCTCTTCCTTAAGGACCTAGTATAGGTTGTGGTGGACAGACAAAGACCAGCCAATAATGACTGTCTTGTCCACTAGGCTGTTAATAAGTTTACGTGGCCTTCATGTGCCGTTGTAGCTCAGTCTTCATCTCATTCTGCCACATATTCATCTAGTAAGAAGCCTCAAACTATGTCATGTCCTTGCAAGGGCCCTCCTACTCCTGCCCCTGATAAGAAAGGAACTGAGCAGTTTCCCTTTCAGCCTCATCCATCCAAAGAAGGGAAAGGAGGTAGTGGTAATGTTAGAGGAGGCAAATGTTAGAAAAGGCAAGTCTCCCCACTTGCTACTCACCTTTGAGTTTTGCCCTCCCCCCTCTTCGACTGTCCATTCCATCAAAGGATCTAGCTCTTTGAGAAGGTCTGGTGGTGGCTGCTCAGCAAGTCGTGTAGTTCAAGGTGTTGGTTGTGAAAGTGAGAGTGAATGTGGTGACTGGCCTTCTTCCTTACCCTTTCTTCTCTTTCTTCTTCTCCTCTGGCGGCAGGGGAGTGACTCATTGCTGGAACTGACTAGGTACATGTTTATTGAGCACCCATTCTACTTTTTATATTGTAAATTGTTCCTACACAATACAAATTCTAGGGTAGTAGAAGCAAGTCCTACCTTCTCTTTATTACAAGGGGAGATGGACTGATAATACAACAAGCTTGTTAGCTACCCATAGTTTTGTTATCTACAACCAGTAGAGGTTCATACATTCTTCTTTGACACAATGTAAATGTCAGTTCCCATTGCATTGAAACTGTGGATGGTCTGGCTGTTGAGCATACTATTCCTTGACAGATCAGAGGCATGCGACTCCTTCCTATGCTCTAACATATGACAGGAAATGAGCCCAGGTGAGCCAAACGACCAATTGGTTCGGACTGACGTTCTTCCTCCCACCAAGAAGTAAGGTTTGTATCGTGTATTTTTCATAACATACAAACCTGAGGTCTTTGTGTAAATGACCCACCTCAAGCCACCCCTCATTCTGTTTGCTGGACTAGAAGATAACTGAGCATCTACAAAGGAATGTAAAAGAGGCTCTGCCTCCTCTTTCCTCCCATTGGCTAACTGGGACAAGCCACCAACCTTGTTCTACTTAACCAGTTTCCAACTGGCAGCCGAGATTTATTCCATATGTAAAGGCCTGAGGGGGGTGGTATATAAAATACAAATTTGTAATTTTATAGTACCAAATCAACTTTTGATGCACCAGTTGATCATCGTAAATGAACTAAGGTTGAAGGAACAACACTATCATAAATTACAACTCCTTAGCTCACAGTGTCTCTCAAATAGGAAGGAAACAATTTTTGTTGAAGTAAGAAAACCATTCAAACTCTTGGTTAGGCATAAGGTATTACTGTATTATTTGGAAACCACTGATCCTTACAGGAATGGCTATAGCACCTAGGATAGCATTTTTGTTGTGTACTTTTGGCAGTTAACCTCAGCAACCATTGATCACTTTATGAAAAGCCCAAGTAGCAGTTGTTGGTAACTTACAAGATAGCTACTTGGCTCAACAGCAAGTCAGATTTTACCAGATAACTTTGTGATTTTATAAATTTTTAACCACCACAATTCTTTCTTTACTTAATCATCAGCTCTGTAGTTGCTGGTACATCACAAGAATAAACTTCGCACATCAAGAAGCCACATTTCACAGGATTACAAAGACATTATTTTTTCATATTGTAACATCTATAGCATTCTATTTTTGCCTGGCTGTTAACTTTAACAATACCTCTCCGGCATTATTGCACAATTCTCTGAACCAACTCCTTTATCATATATATATATATATATATATATATATATATCTATATATATATATATATATATATATATTATATATATATATATATATATATATGTATATAATTTAATATCCTCTACCCCATTTACACTAACTATTTTGTTAGCACTAGTTTAGCAGTAGGTTACCAACAAGAGAGAAAGGAAAAAAGCTCTGGTTTGGCCTTTTCTAATTCAGCAGTTTGGCTTCCAGGACTATCTTGCTATGCTCTTGGTTCCAAATCCTTGCCAGATTTTGTGAATTTACCAGACCATGAGGAGTCGTGTAGTAATTCAGTAACATGCCTTTGACACATTAATTATACGCTTCATTATACTTTTGGTAGAACTTCTCAGTTGATATCTCAGACAATTGGCGAAGTACTCTTGCCTTTGGTAGCCGATTCGGCATAAACTAGTATTTGTCAGGAATTCAGAATTACCAATTTTGACTTTGTTTTCACGATTTTTTACTATAGACTTTTTTTACATTAGTATTGCTGGTGATGTCTAGGATACTAATATTCACAACATTAGGTATTGTGATAAAGGCTGCAATACTAGGTTAATTAAAGCTTGCTGTGGCCTGCATTCCATTTGCTCTAGTGTTGTTGAGGTCAAGTTTGTTCACCTCAGTTAACTTGTAAGGAATGTGAGAATTGGGAAGATAAGGTGTGGAAGACTTTTAAAGATTCATATGAATAAACTTGATAGAGGCAAGAAGAGGAAAGCATCCTCTAGGGCTAGTGGTAGAAAGTCTTTAGTCAGGTTGACATTGATGTCTCTATTTTTCATTCTTCAATGTCCAACCCGATTAACCCTGGCTCCCTTGTACCTGAACCCAATCCCGTTGCTAGCCTTGAATTGTGAGTAGATTAGAAGTTTTCGTTAATGAAACAACTGAGAGCTTCAGTTAAAGTTCTCATGGACAAGGTAGGTAAAGGTGATGATAGTACAAGTGCTAGTACATTGAAGGAGGTGGCTGCTCATGTAGGTAAATAAAATGCGAGACTGCACATGTACTATTATTTTACTACGATGCTCATATTCATGACTTTATCATGCACCCTTCTGTTATGAATATTATTGATGTCTAATGTATAATAAATACACCTTCCATGTATTTTAATTAAGATTACGTTTCATTATGAATATGGCAATGACCCAAGGACATGGTAACATATTCTTCCCGCCTCTGGCCATTGCATATCAGTGTATCGTCCTTTCTTCTCCCGAGACAGATGTCTCTCCATCTACTTATATATACTACTCTAATGGACCTACTTGCTTCTGCGTAGTGTTTTTTTCCTCCCTTCAAGAGAGACAGTCACATGATGTAGTAAGCCCTATTTTGGCTCAATAAGGAGCACCCAACAGCTCGTCCCACTGATTCTTCTAGACAAAAGTCCCTGGCATATTCCCCTAAACCTGGGAGGAGTGTTACTGGTAGCCCAAGGGAGATCAGTGGGGTTTGCCCAGAGGTAGTTGCCTCCTGGGTCGGTCCTATTGTCATATCCCAGGTCTTGGCAGAGTGCCACTGGAAGGGCATCTCTAAGGAAATGTCTTTACTTTCCTCGAGTGTTTTGAGTTAAGAGGAATGGACTCCTAGACCCCAATGGTGCTTTGCTGATGAATTTCATCCGTGGAAAAGGCAGGCAAGGATTGATTTGCACTCTCCCATACCATCTAAGAAGGGTAGTGATCTTCCCTCAGAGCAATACCCATCATGTAGTTTCTGGGACAATCTCAAGCGATTCTCCGGGGATGTTCCTGTCGTAGTACAATTTGCGCCAGAGAAGCCTTCCTCCTCTAGTAGACATTCTTCTTCCTCGAGGAAATCCTCTCTAGAGCAATCTAGTGTCGCACCGGTGGGTGTTCCTACACCAAGGAAAGTATCTGAGTGTCCATTAGTTGTATATTTGGTCCCTAAGTCATTGGTGGCGCTTAGTTATGTTTTAGTGTCTGCTCAAGAGGTGGTGCCTGTGCTCCCTTCAATGTTTGATTCACCAGTGACTACTGAGCTTCCCTCTAGACCTAGGAAGCCCCCTGCACCTGAGCATCTGTTGGCACCTGTGCATTCTTTGCCTTTTATAGTCTCCTGGAGATTTCAAGGCACCCATTGGTGCATGTGCTTTCTCCAGTTCTGCTGTCTTGTGAGGCCCCATTGTCAACAGAGCACCCATCGGCGCCTGAGCCCTCACTGGCACCACACCAGGCATTGGTACATCAGCTCACATCAGTTCTAGAACTTCCTAGTATTGATTTTTGTCTCTTTCTCCTGTTTTGAGTGGAGTCTCTGAGAGACCCATGGAGTCAGACTTTTGTTTCCATTACCTCCTGTGTCACCACGGTTGCCGGTACTTACAACTTCTGCAGCGCCTCCACAACCTTAAGGAATTCAAACTTTCTCTTCTTTTGACTCTTCAATGGTGGACATTCAGTGGAAACGGATAGTATTTTGGATTTGTTTAAAAAAAACACCATCGTCTTCTCAACTCCCATCCAACTTTTCTCTTATTTCTTTGGAGGAAGAAGACAACTTAGAAAAGGAAACTGCCTCTGTAGCATGTTTCACTACTTCGCTATTTATAAGCAAATTTCCCTGGTTTATTTTTTCCAGCAGCTCTGTCTTTCCTGGCATCTACATACCAGATGGATACTCAGATAGAGGGCAACTCAAGACTTCATAAGTTGAAACTTTCCTTGTCGGCCAAGAAGGCTTCGAAAGCGTGGATGGATGGGTCTTGGATAAGAGAGAGCACAGGAAAGTCAACTAATGTTCGCTCCTTCCAGGATGTTTAGTAGGAGGCATCTTTCGTACACAACAAGGGAAGCTCTTGCCCAGGGAGTTTCTGCCTCCTCCCAGGGGGGACTTCTCAGGTCTGATAGACACCTCCAGGAGGTCTGCTTCCAACTCGGCCAGGATTATTTTCTCCACTTTGCAGCTAGATTATCCATTGAAGAACACTTTCCATGTATTTGAAGTCATGAGCTTCCTAGATTGGTCTGTAGAAGCCTTAGCTCATAAAATTAAGGATTGTTCTGCAGTCTAACGACACAGTCTCGGACTTATTAGGAGTAATTACATGCCTTGATAAAGGCATTAGTGATGGTTCCCAGAACTTAGCCTCCCTTTTCACCTTAGGCATTCTCAAGAAAAGGAAACTTTGGTGCTCCTTTGTGACCAAAGGAACCTGCTCTCAGGGGTCTCTTGCCTCTAGATAATGAACATCTGTTTCCATGACCTTCAGAAGAAATCCACGCAAGATTTTTTGATGCAGTCTGTGGGGCGTCTTAGAGAAACAGCCGCCCCTCATATTCTTGCTTCACCTTCCATGCAGTATCAGCCCTTTCATGGCAGACGTAAGCAAAGACGTTTTCCCAGAGCTCAAGGAAATATGACTTCTTGACAGTCAAAAAGTCATATTTGTCAAAATCTCTTGTTAAAATATGAAAGGCAAGTCCTCCATACTCCAGTAGAAGCAAGATTCCTTCATTATTGGCAGAGGTGGGAAGTGAGAGGGGCAGAACCATGGGTTATAAAGGTTCTAAAAGAAGGATACACCATCCTTTTCAGTCAAAATCCTCCCTTGACCAGTTCACAGGTTACTTTTAACAGCTTACTCTGCCAACTCAGAGAAATTCCTAGCTAGAAAAGAGAGCCATAGAAGTTGTAGAGGACCCCCACACCCAGGGTTTTTACAACCGACTGTTTGTGGTCTCCAAGGCCTCAGGGGAGCTCGAGGCTAGTTCTGGATGTGAGCAACTTGAACTTGTTCAAGTTGAAGACCAAGTTCAAAATGGAAACGAATCTGACAGTATTGTCTTCAATTCGTCAGGAAGACTGGATATCTGATCTTGATTGACATAGAAGATCATATCCCTAGTTACCAAAACTCAAGAAAATTCCTGAGGTTCCTTTTCCAGAAAGAGAGTTTCCTATTCAGAGCACAGTGCTTAGGCCTATCCGCACCTCTACAGGTGTTCACCTGTGTTCTGGCTCCCATTGCAAAGTGGCTACATCTAGTCAGTATAAAGATTTCTTACTAGGAACAATGAGGATTTCTTAAATGCTGGCCTTTTTTATTCTGTTGTCTAACACATTTAACTTCATTAATGTTTTAGAGGTACTTTTGTCCATGAATCCCTCCTCCAATCAATATGGATTCAGCTAAGTAATTATTGGCTAAGTTACTTATATAAAAAATATTTTTATGGTAAAATGTGATATTATAATTATAGACAGAGCCCAGCCGCCTCTAGTCGCATGGACATTTTTTTAGTATAAACAAATTGAGCTCTTGGCTGACGCTGTTCCTTTCTTACCTAGAAAGTGGGCAGGGTTACTCACCTTCGTAAATAAAAAACTATCGCTACCACTAATTTACAAATTTTAAGCTGCCATCAAGTAGAAACTTAGCTCTTTTTCAAGTCCCTTGCCAATAAAGTGTGAAAGGGGGTCTGCTCTTTTCCTCCAACTGCCCATCCTGTGTATCTGTCAGTCTCGGCTTACCTTATCACAATTCCTTCATGGTTAAAGGAGTATCAGTTAAACTAGGTACAAGTGTGGGGCATCTTGCAAGGATACTTATGGAAGGAAATCTTTGTTCGGTTGGGCTTGTTTTCTCATTGTGATTATTTCATGTTCCTTTTTTTTTTTATTATTATTATAATGGACTTTGCTGAAATGCAATGTTGTTAGTTCAGATTGTATATTTTTACTATAGTGTTTAAACTTGCCCACACTTTTGAATTTAAGAAATAATAGACCATGGTTGACATTACCACGACTAATAAATCCCATTCTGCTGACACCAAAATTAGTGATATTGTGATCATGAACTCCATACTTTAAAGTAGTAGTTGTTGTTAAGGGGTTCATAAAGATCTTTTTAACAGAAAACTGTCTGAAGTTAACCCTTTAACGCTGAAGGGGTATAATAAAAACCGTCTCCCGTATGCCGAGGGGGTCTCGGAGTGAACGCCGAAGCAGAAAAAATATTTTTTTCAAAAAATCACAGTACGCTTAGTTTTCAAGATTGAGAGTTCATTTTTGGCTCCTTTTTTTGTCATTGCCTGAAGTTTGGTATGCAACCATCAGAAATGAAAAAAAAAATCATTATCATATATAAATAATGCGATATATGATAGCGCGAAAACAAAATTTCATTTATACTTGTATTCAAATCAAGCTGTGAGCAAAACGGTTAAAGCTAACGAGTTAATTTTTTTCCGTTGTATTATACACTAAATTGCAATCATTTTGGTACATAACACATTGTAAAACGATCAAAGCAACACAGAGAAAATATTATCACAAAATTATGCATAAATTCATAACGCACGGACGTGAAAAAATGGTTTTTTTAAAGATTCACCATAAATCTTAATATTGTTCTAGAGACTTCCAATTTGTTTCAAAATAATGATAAATGATTGAATATTACTATACTGTAAGAGTTTTAGCTTACAATTGCAGTTTTCTACCATTTCGGACGAGTTAAAGTTGACCGAATGTCGAATTTTTTTATATATTTTTTTTATATGCAAATATTTCAAAAATGAGAAAAGCTACAACCTGTTATTAGTTTTTGTTGTATTCTACATAAAACTGCGCACATTTTCATATATAAAACTCTATGAAACGCCTAATATGAAACGGAGCAAATATTACAAGAATGAGACGTACACATTTCGGAGATTTGCGGAGAATCCGCGAGCGGAGGAAAGGAAAATTTTTTTTTTTTAAATTCACCATAAATCTAAATATAGTGCTAGAGACTTCGAATTTGTTTCAAAGTGAAGATAAATGACTGAATATTACTAGACTGTAAGAGTTTTAGCTTACAATTGCGTTTTTATACTACAGTAGTACCTCGAGATACGAAAGGCTCTACTTACGAAAAACTCGAGATATGAAAGCCAATGCGAAAAATTTACTGCTCTACATACGAAAAGTTTTCAAGATACGAAAGGTTGTTGCTGTAAAGTCCCGAGATTCGCCCTGACCACCGAGAACAATTTTAAAACTCCCTCGCCGCCAACTGAGTAAACTCGCCACCATCCTCCCGCTCTCCCATTGGTTCCTGATGCTAGTCACCCCATAAGGTCCTGCTCTCCTATTGGTCAGCATCTACCCCTTGTGCTTTAAGTATTCTATTGGTAAAAGGTTGCTGTAAATTGAAAAACTTATTCATGCAATACATTTAATAAAAAAAAAAAACATTAGGTAAAGATAGAATAAAGAATAGAAATGAATGGTTATCATACTGTTTGGTAGTTTCAGTAGTTGAAGAGAGATAATGAAAATTTATGGCTTACTGTGTAAAAGTGATTGCTTGGCGATCGTTCGATACTAGTAAGTGCAGGATGTAAACAGACGTTTGGAAGCTTTTTTTTTTGTTTGTTTATTATAGTTAATGGTTACTTAATAATTATTTGAAATGAGTACATGCAATACATTTAATAAAAAAATTGTGAATTAGATATCAGATAATGTAAAATAAATCAGTCTGCCAACAAATAGGTATTTTTTAGAATTCTTCTTCTGTTTTATTATTACGTTACGTATTACGTATGTTTCATTACAGCTGTCAGTAACTCGGTATCTCCATTAGGTAAAGATAGAATAAAGAATAGAAATGAATGGTTATTATACTGTTTGGTGGTTTCATTAGTTGAAGAGAGATATTAATGACAATTTGTGGCTTACTGTGTGCTAGGAAAAATTATTGCTTGGCGCTCGTTCGATACTCGTATGAATGTAAACAATCGATTGGAAGGTTTGTTTTTTCTTTGTTTGTGTATTATAGTTAATGATTAATTAATAATTATTTGAAATGAGTACATGCTGATTATTTATACATTTTATTGGCATTTTCTAAGCTTTTAGCTCTTAGGTTTAGATGTCAGAATCATAGACTAGGCTACAGTAGCAACCGCTAACATAGGCTAGGCTTATTGCTAAGGGACATATGCTAAAGCCCTAATATATGCAGTAAAAATGGGGTTGAACATTACATGCAGTTGAATATTACTCAAGTATGTACAGTATTTTGCCTTTTTGGAGACATATTTCTTTCGTCGTAACCCTAGAACATGTGTTTTAGGCCTGGAAATATAATTTACTGGGGTGTTTTTGGAGGGCTTGGAACGGATTAGCCATTTTACATGTAAAATGTGTTCCAAGAAACAAAAAACTCATAATACGAAGGCCGTCTCGGAACGGATTAATTTCGTATCTCGAGGTACCACTGTATTTCGGTAGAGTCAAAGTTGACCAAACGTGGTTTTTTTTCTATTTATCGTGATTTATATGCAAATATTTTGAAAATGAGAAAAGCTACAACCTTCAATTATTTTTTGTTGTATTCTACATGAAATTGTGTACATTTTCATATATAAAGCTTTATGTAACAGCTAATTTAAAATTGTGCAAACATTACGACAATCGGACGAAAAAATTTCTGATTTTTTTCGGAAGAGTTACCGCATGGACGTAACGATTTTTTTTTTTTTTTTTTTCCATAAATTCGCCATAAATCAAAATACTACTGTGCTAAAGACTTCCAATTTGTTGCAAAATGAAGGTAAATGATTGAATATTATTAGAATATAAGAGTTCTAGCTTACAATTGCATTTTTCGACCATTTCCGTAGAGTTTAAGTTGACCGAAGGTTGAAATTTTGGCACTTATCGTTATTTATATGAAAATATTTCAAAACTGATAAAAGCTACAACCATGGGATGATTTTAGTTGTATTGTGCATGAAATTGCACACATTTCCATGTATAAAACTTTATGTAACGGCTAATTTAAAATGGTGCAAAAATTACGACAATCTCATGAAAAAATTTATCATTTTTCGGAAGAGTTACCGCGCGGACGTAAGGAAAAAGTTTCTTCATAAATTCACCATAAATCAAAATATTGTGCTAGAGACTTCCAATTTGTTGCAAAATGAAGGTAAATGATTGAATATTACTAGAATATTACTAGAGTTTTAGCTTACAATTGCGTTTTTTTACCATTTCGGTAGAGTCAAAGTTGACTGAAGGTTGAAATTTTGGCACATCGTTATTTATATAAAAATATTTCAAAACTGATAAAAGCTACAATCATGAGTATTTTTGTTGTATTCTACATGAAATTGCGCACATTTTCAAATATAATACTCCATGTAACGGTTAATTTAAAATGATGCAAAAATTATGTCAAAATAACGAAATAATTTCCGATATGTGTCAGTGATACTTTTTAGTGCGATAAGGAAGAAATTCGCGCTTGCGCGCTGCGTAACGATTGTAAACAAAACAACGCCTTGATCCGTTAGCTCCCAGCATCCCCCAAGGCGCGTGATGCAAAACTTTTTGCCTGGTAGGCCTATATGTATTTTTCCGCGAAGTTTAAAAAAAAACTTTTTTTTTATCGACGTACCATACGTCCAATCGGCACCCGACAGACAATTTATGTCGACGTTTAATACTTCCAATCGGCGTTAAAGGGTTAAGTACTTTCGTAAGAACACTATTGTTGACTTGTGTCGTGAACATTTAGTGAATTCATCATATTTGTTGCATAAAATTTTTTTCAATAAAGACATCCTCTGCACTTTACCTCACCTAACTGTCTTTGCTTGCGACATTAGACAGCCAGCTGCTGCAAACAGTGTTGTTTTCTAGTTTAATACTCAGTTTGCTAGCATTTTATTTTGGCCACAACTAAAATGTAAGATAGTTTGTTTAGTGTAGCTGTGGTTCTCTGATTTCCAAATGTTTATGCAAGGAACAGATTTATTCTTGCTCTTTGCTAATGTCTCGTGAATTCAGTGTATTGATTTTATTTACTACTCCCTCATATTTAATTATTCATCACCTATGGAGCCCTTTTGGGTTTATAGTCGGTTGACTGTCTGTAATGGTTTTCAGCTGAAGATTGAAAGGAAGAAGAGTAAGGACCATAATGTCTTTTTCAACATTTTGACAGATTTCTATTAGAAGTTCGAAGGAGATTAATATTAGTTTAGCACCACTTTTGCTTTTCAGCTATATTTTTTCACTGCTCCAAATTTTTTTCCTAACTTTTAAGAGTAAATCTGTTGGGCTAATTTTGGTGGCTTAAAAATTTTGGTTTAATCCATTAACAACACTCCACTAATTGTAATATTGTTCCTACAGCACCCAGTATGGTTTATGTTGAAAAACCAACACATTTTCTTAATGTACAGCCAGTTTTTATTCTTTGTAGACCTTTGGTTTTTCTTGACTTTTTACTATAAGGCAGTCCCCGAAAATCATCGCAAGCCGGAACATTGTCAAAAATCCTAAGAAAACCTTACTTTTAATACTTTGGATGCATTCAAAACTATGTAAACTGCATTCTTATTGCATTTTCCATAAAAAAAACTTCAAATATTTATTATTTTGCATTTTTGGTGTCATATTTCTTCTGCCGGATCAGTGTTGTAGGCGTTGTAACCCTGGAAATAATTTCTGATGAATATAATTGAAAAGCGCCTTAACCTTGGAACGTCGTAAGCCGAATTCATCGTAACCCAGGGACTGCCTGGGTACTGTAATAGATGTATTTTTTAGTGTACTGCTTTTCATGTGGCAAACAGACACCCTCCATGTGTGTACATTGTCATAAAAGTTTCTGTCAGATTATCCCTTTACTGGGTTATACATTAATTTATTGCTGAATTTCTATTCAATAACAGGAAAATGTTTCAAGCATTATTATTTTTCTTTTGCATCCATGGCATTGGCAAGTTGTTATAGTAATGACACTCGTTTACAGAAAATAATCAGTTAATCTCTCTTTCAGGCCAATTTGAATATGGGAGATGCTGTGCAAGCCCAGAAAGACTTCCAGGCTTGTTTGGATTTGGAAGAGACAAACAAAGCTGCGAAGCAGCAGTTACAGATATGTGCTGCTAGAATTAAAGCTGACAAATTGAAGGAGAAGAAGATTTATGGGGGAATGTTTGAGAAATTTGCCAAACAAGATAAAGCGGTGAGTTTAGGCATTAGTTGACATATGGTACAGTACAGTAGGGCCTCGTTAATCACGGGGATAGGGCCCAGAACCCCCCGTGATAAGTAAATACCCGTGTTATCCTGGTACCCCCCCTGGAAATTGCTTTAAACCGCCTACTTTAATAATTAACCCACCCAAGACCACTATTTCAATGTTTATAACTGCTTACTTTAGTTCAAGCACCAAATATTTCTTCAATATCACCTTAAACTAAATTCAAGACAATTTCAAAGTTATTCTTTCCTATCTTCAATTTCCCCTGCATCAGATCAGCAAACAAAATTATAATTACCTAACAATTCCTTTCTATTTTCAAGATTTGGCTGCTGCACCAAACTAAAAGTACATAGTATATCTATTTCGTGAATGAACATATTTATGATAAAAATACATGATTTACTGTAATGATTACAGCACCCAACTATAATATTAATGTATAACAGCAAAATACAGCAATAAAAATCTAGTTTTGTCTTTTGTTTACGTTTAGAATCAGCTGATGGACGTTTATTACCGAAAGAATTATTTTGGAAAACAATTTAGTTGCTAAAAGAAACTAATTTATTAATGGAATTATTATTATTATTAAATGTATATAATAGTTTATGATATTATGATACAGTAACTCATATTTCATTGAGAGAGAGAGAGAGAGAGAGAGAGAGAGAGAGAGAGAGAGAGAGAGAGAGAGAGCAGCTGTGACGAGAGTAACTTGAATAGCTTGAGATAGCAGCTTAGGACGAGAATAGCTTGAGAGAGCAGCTTGGGACTAGAGTACTGTTGACTATCTTAGCTCGAGAATAACAATGAAATTTGTATTTTAAGTATTTTATGATGATAAGAAATGAAACATGGATAGTGATAAGATATTCTCTTGTATACTGTTATAATATGTGATAATCATTGAGTCAACTATAAAAGTTGTATTGAAGCACAGTTTCGTAAATCACAGAAAGAATAAAAATATGGCAGCACATATTTTTATTCTTTCGGGGACCATCTTGTTCTTTTATTATGATAATAATAGATCAGTATTATAGTTTTTTTCTGTAAGTGATGAGAGAGAGAGAGAGAGAGATTTTGCTATTTACATTCATAGTATTTGAAAATTTGTGAATGAGTTTTATTCTAAAAATGCGTTTAGTCATGAAAAGAAGAAGAAAACAGTAACTAGTGAATCTTGCTCTCTGATAAAATTCGTGATTTCGTTAATTTTCCAGAATATACGTAGCATTTGGGCTTCACAAAAAAAGTAAGTAAAGTGATTTATGACAGAGTTTAGAGGATACTTACGTAAAAATACATCGGTACTTTGTAGAACGGTGACGTTACGGTGGTCATATGTATTTTTTTCGTGAATGAATATACATTTATGATAAAAAATAGTTACTCTACTGCTTAGAGTACCATACTATAATATTAATGTAATCACATCAAAATAAAGTAAGCATTGTTCATTGTATACTGTAAACATGTAAAGTGTATTTTTGTCTTTTGAAAAATGGATTCCCCAAGGAATTATTCCTTGAAGAGGCTTTTTATTATGAAGATATGCCAATAATATATAAGATTTGCGTTTTATTATGAATATATGACAATAATATATAAGGTAAAAATGGTTTTATTACGTTTACGCTTCGTCGCCGATTGCAAACAACATACGATAATCTATGACAATTATCATTTGTATGACTGCAGTGTTCAGAGAAGTTGATTACGTTATACCAAAACAATAATGAAGTTCGAATTGAAAATTTATGTTTTCCTAAATGTTATTACTACTGTAATTAAACTACTACTATTAACATTTCTAAAAGGTTAAGAATGACAAAGGTGCTGTGAAGTGAACTCAATGTTTACATTTCTGCTGGCCGCTCAACTACAAGTTGGTGTCAATGACGTGGAATTATTCCATGAATAGGCTATATATTATGAAGATATGCCAATAATTTATAAGGTGAGAATGGTTTTATTACCTTTATTGTCAGTTAATATCATAATGTGAATCTGTTCATGCATTTGTTGGTTATTGGAACCGGACGAGGCTTAGCGTACCACCGACAAGCCTGCGATGCTGTGATTCATACCAGCGATATAGTATAGACTGAGAAGTGGTCCAAGGAAAAACCTGTGATTAACTGAATCCGTGATTGCTGATCCGCGACTTAAGCGAGGCCCCACTGTATGTACTTTACAAAAATGGATGACCTTGTATGCTCCTATGTAAAAAGCACTGTTATCTTAAAAGAAAACTCTCACTTGGTCCCAAAACTGAATAATTTCAGGTGGTATGGGTTGCTCTTGTGATGTGACGTTGTTCATCTTTTCTTTTCCATTTTGTAATTAGGGTGTTATGATAGTACATTAATTTTCAAATCAGTGTTAGCAATTAATGTATGTAGCAGTCTTAATGTCTGTACAGATCCAAACTGTTTGCTTCAGTTTGATACCAGTAATGTAATTTCTCACAAAGTAGTAATTTGCTAACCAATGATTTTCTTTGAGATAAGCATTGTTTTGGTGATGCAAAGCTGAATGTTTGTAGTATGTGTAATGAAAAAGGGAAAATAAAAGTCCAATTGACAAATTGAAGTTAGCTAGTAATGTTAGTTTGCCATGAAAAATATTTGCCTAAAGTAAAGGACATATTTACCATAATTTCATATGGCAATATACTCCCCGAGTACCTGAATTAGCCCTGACTATATCCCTACAGATTTACCCACAAAGTGGGTAATTTTAACTGTCAGAGCTACCAACATTGCAGGTAAAATCTAGTCAAATGAGTACCTGTGTTGCCATTGGCAATGCTGCCGCAAACACCGGCCACTAGAGGCCTGCCTCCTCAATTGTTTTCTGTTCGCAGTGCTGTTAGGACATGTCTTGCAAAATTCAAACTTTTTTTTCTTTAGCCTGACCCCCACATATATATTATTTGGCCTTGGAATTCTGGATTACAACCTTGGCATTGTATTACAACTACGCTCCTAGTTTTTGCTCCAGTTTTTGATTGATTTGGACCTTCTCCTGTTATTAACCTGGCTTGGACTGGACTAGAGATAGACAAGCTACATATAGAAATGCCATCAGCCAACGCCTCGATGTCTGCCATGCCTTCCGAGCAAGGTGCTGGAGACAAGGTCGGAGTTCATTGGTACTGTTCTACATGCAAGCGGAGGATGAGTACCCTCAAACATGACAGACATTTCCTTATGCATTACTTGTAGGAAGGTTCAGTGCAACATCAAACAGAGATGTGAGGAGTGTAGAGATAGGTCATTAGATAAGAGCTAGCATAATGCAGGTGTAGAAGAAACACAAGCAATAGATAAGGAAGTGCTAGGGTCAGAGCTGTTTAGAGGACAGATTGTCATCCAGCATGTCTAGCTTACTTGCTAATTTAATGAATAAGCTAACTAAGAGTAAGGATAGTGGTAGTAATAGCAGTGTAAGTGATGCTAATCACAGTTTTTCAGTCCCCCTGCCTGTCCCAGAACCAGTCCATCGCCTCTGCAGCGTGGTTGGTATGGTATTAGCGTCCCACCTCGGTGGTCGCGGGTTCGATTCTCAGCCATTTCATTGAGGAGTGAGAGATATGCATTTCTGGTGAAATAAGTTCACTCTCGACGTGGTTCGGAAGTCACGTAAAGCCGTTGGTCCTGTTGCTGAATAACCACTGGTTCCATGCAACGTAAAAGTACCATACAAACAAACAAAGCAACAAACCAGAACCAGTCCTAACGGGTGCTGGGGTCATGGAGACCCGCAAGCCAGTGCTGAGCAGGCAGAGGCTGATGTAAATTTATGTCAGTTACAGACGAGTAGGGATAATAGGTTGCATAGTGTTCAGGAAGAGAAGTGCAGGTTTCTTCGGGTTTGGATTCTGTTGTAGTCTTTAGTGTGACATTTCGTCTTTAGAGCCATCTTTGGTTTTATTTCCTGCTTCAAGTTCTTTGCAACAGAAGGTTTATAAGTCCTCGGTTGGTTGTTCAGAGGCGATTTCAGGTTTATTGGGTTCTGAAGTGTTGAATAGTGCTCCTTCATCTTTGAAGGTTCTTTTCTTCCTTCTGTGGATAAAGTTCATTCGTCTTGCGGTGATGGTAATTCTGGTGATCAAGTTCTCAAGTTGACTCTGCATATATGGTATGGTAATTACTAATATCAGCTAATTCTCGGTTCTATGAATTTTGACTTATGATAATCCAAGATGAAGAGAAATTGAATAACATTAACAACGGTTCGCCTAGTGTACACAATTTGAGCATGAAATGAGAATCAGATAGTATGATAATTCGGTGCAAAATGTAATTGAATAAGAATGAGAATCAAATTTGATCCGACTTCAGCATTATAATAGTATTATATGTATCATATTTTCTTAATATAGATACTAATATAGTGGTCAGTTGTTTGCTTTGAAATCAGCTGATGGCAAATACGAGTTTATGTCGCCATATTTAATTCATCTTTACCTTGATTGGCTAGCTGTGACTTGACGTAATAGCTCTTCCCCACTTATACCATGTTTGTCATCTTGCGGGAAAGTGGTCTTTTAAATATGTTGACATTTTAACATAGCTAATTATGGTGTCTTGTGCCATATAAATCAGAAATCATAAGGCATTTGTACATTTCATTGCATTCCAAGAACGGAATTAGTTAGTGTGATGTCTTCATTTGTTTAGCAGATGAATTTCCGTTAGTTGGGCTTGCGGTAATTATATTAAGCTTTATGTCAAAGTTACATACATACTATTACCAGTCGTGTGATCAAATACAATTTCAACTGAAATTAATATTAAATAGAATTAAGATTTACACTTAAAATTACCTCAAGAAAATGTGTAATTGATTACATTTCAATTGAATTACAATTACAAGCTTGCCTCAACACAGCCCCATTGTAAAGGGGACATGGCTTAGGCAGGCAGAGATGCCGACTAGTCAATGTCCTTCGCTCCAGATGCAACCATCTCACTTGGTTTCAGCGAATGATCTTGTTCCTTAGTAGCATAAATGAATACTATCTACATAATTTACTTATATGGAATAAAGTCATATTGTTCGTCTTACGTGTTTTTAAGTCCAAATTTGACTAATACGTCTCATTGTAAACTAGTTTTTCCTTTTTTTCCTCCATTAATAGATTGCGTAAATTTCAGAGATTCCATTCGTTTTCACTCGTTTTCATCATTATTACGAGCTTTACATTATTTATCTTATCAGTGTGAAAAGAACAGTAAATGAGCTCTTCATGCTAGTTTTTTTTTTATACCATGGCTGGGTTTGATTTCATTTAAAAGTTTGGGAGTTTTATCCATGTTGCTGAGGCATGATATTGATTAGCATTTAACCCTCTTACGCCAATTGGACGTATTAAAACGTCAAGATAAATTGTCTCCCGGGTGCCGATTGGACGTATTAAATGTCGACATTTAAAAGTTTTTTAAAATTCGTGGAAAAATACTTATAGGCCTACCAGCCAAAAACTTTTGAATCACGCGCCTTGGGGGATGCTGGGAGCTAACGGATCAAGGCGTTGTTTTGTTTACAATCGTTACGCAGGTGCGCAAGCGCAAATTTCTTTCTTATCGCACTAAAAAGTATCAGTGACACATCTTGGAAATGATGTCGTCACTTTGACATAATTTTTGCACCATTTTAAATTAGCCGTTACATGGAGTATTACATGTATATGAAAATGTGTACAATTTCATGTAGAATACAACAGAAAAATACTCACGATTGTAGCTTTTATCATTTATGAAATATTTTCATATAAATAACGATAATTGCCAAAATTTCAACCTTCTGTCAACTTTGACTCTACCGAAATGGTCAAAAAACGCAATTGTAAGCTAAAACTCTTATATTCTAGTAATATTCAATCATTTACCTTCATTTTGCAACAAATTGGACGTCTCTAGCACAATATTTCGATTTATGGTGAATTTATGAAAAAAACTTTTTCCTTACGTCCACGCGGTAACTCTTCCGATAAAATTTTTCTTGCGATTGTCGTAATGTTTGCACCTTTTTAAATTTGCCGTTACATAAAGTTTTATATATGGAAATGTGTGCAATTTCAGGCACAATACAACTAAAAACAACCCATGGTTGTAGCTCTTATCAGTTTTGAAATATTTTCATATAAATAACGATAAGTGCCAAAATTTCAGCCATCAGTCAACTTTGACTCTACCGAAATGATGGAAAAACTCATTTGTAAGCTAGAACTCTTATATTCTAGTAATATTCAATCATTTACCTTAATTTTGCAACAAATTGGAAGGCTCTAGCACAATATTTCAATTTATGGTGAATTTATGAAAAAAAAAAAAAAATTTCCTTATGTCCGGGCGGTAACTCTTCTGAAAAAAATCAGAAATTTTTTTCGTGCGATTGTCGTAATTTTTGCTATATAGGAAAATGTGCGTAATTTCATGTAGAATACAACTAAAAATGATTGAAGGTTGTAGCTTTTCTCATTTTCAAAATATTTGCATATAAATCACGATAAATAGAAAAAAAACCACGTTCGGTCAACTTTGACTCTACCGAAATAGTCGAAAAACGTAATTGTAGGCTAACTCTTACAGTCTAGTAATATTCAGTCATTTATCTTCATTTTGAAACAAATTCAAAGTCTCTAGCACAATATTTAGATTTATGGTGAATTTAAAAAAAAAACTTTCCTTCCCTCCGCGCGTGGATTCACTGCCGCAAGTCTCCGAAATGCGTACCTCGCATTCTCGTTATATTTGCACTATTTCATATTAGGCGTTTCATAGATTTTTATATAGAAAATGTGCGCAATTTCATGTAGAATACAAAAAAATATAATTGAAGGTTGTAGCTTTTCTCATTTTTGAAATATTTGCATATAAAAAATATATTAAAAAATTCGACATTTGATCAACTTTAACTCGTCTGAAATGGTTGAAAACTGCAATTGTAAGCTAAAACTCTTAAAGTATAGTAATATTCAATCATTTATCTTTATTTTGAAACAAATTGGAAGTCTCTAGAACAATATTTAGATTTATGGTGAATTTAAAAAAAAAAACATTTTTTTACGTCCGAGCGTTACAAATTCATGCATAATTTTTTTTATAATATTTTCTCGATGTTGCTTTGATCATTTTACAGTGTGTTATATAACAAAATGATGGCAATTTAGTGTACAATACAACGAATAAAAATAACTCGTTAGCTTTAACCGTTTTGCTCACAGCTTGATTTGAATACAATTATATATGACATTTTTTTTTGCGCTATCATATATTGCATTATTTATATATGATAATGATATTTTTTTTCATTTCTGATGGTTGCATACTAAACTTCAGGCAATGACAAAAAAAGGAGCCAAAATTGAACTCTTTATCTTAAAAACTAAGCGCGCTGTGACTTTTTTAAAAAGATATTTTTTCCGTTTCGGCGCTCACTCCGAGACAGCCTCGTCATAACGGGAGACAATTTTTATTATACCCCTTCGGCGTAAGAGGGTTAATATTTCTTTATCAGCTTCAGCTACATTTTCCATTTAAAATTATATTACCATGACGATCTCACAGCAAGTAAAGTTATTACATAAATTATTTCAGTCTATTCTACATGACATCATTTATAACATACCTAGGGTAAGTGTTTACTGTCATACACTGATTGATTACAAGAAACAGATGTTGCTATCAGATTCGGTTGTATTAGCAAACAAAGTGGTTTCTTGTTCGGTTGTTCATGGCTGTACACATTCATACAATGAGTATAGTGTTAAGACAATACCTATTTAACTTACAAGATGGTGTAAAGATATGGAGGTAAAGAGTTAGACAATTGTAATTTGGCCTCTATCGCTGCCTTCCTTTTACTTTACCTTCTTTCATATTCTCTTTCTTCATCTTATTTTCCACCCTCTCCTAACACTTGATTCATAGGGCAACTGAGGTTTTCCTCCTATTACACCTTTCAGTCCTTTTACTGTCAATTTCCATTTCAGTGCTGAATGACCTCATAGGTCTTAGTGCTTGGCCTTTAGCCTAAAATGCTATATTTAAGTCAACTCTCTCACTGCCTGCTTGCACGCTGCTGCCTGCACCCACTGCATGCGAGATATAGAAAGACTTATTTTCAAAATGTTGTCATACAGATATTAATTGCTAACCCCATTGTAAAACTGAATTATCATAAGACAAATTACAGTAGCTTGAATACTGACTATATTCACGACCATGTCTTGAAGAATTTCCTGAGTTTGCTAATGATGTTTGTCAAGATTATCAATGGGGAGCAGAGTCAGTTTAGTTTGTTTCTCTCCCAATTTCTTCTAAAACTTCTAATGTCTTTACACAATCTTCTATTGGGTCTTTCTTCGGAGGTCACTAAGGAGTCTCCTCTTGCTCGTTCTGTTTCTTTGCCATTAACACAGCAGAGCAAAGAATTTTCATTGTTTCAATCCTGTGACTTTGGGGATTTCGGCAGCTCCCTCTCTTTCTTCAGAGTTAAGAGAAGTAATTTTGGCGGAGCTGTCTTCTTACCACCCTCCACGGGTCCTGTACTTCTCAGGCTACTGGTGTTGATGCTTCAGAGGTGGTTGAGGAGTCTTCCTTCTTCTCTCCTTCTGTTTCTTTCTCAACCTTTTCATGCAGCTATTTCTGTTAATCCTTCAAGGTGTTCAGTGTGGATTCGGCCTAGGTTCCGGGGTTTCAGAGAGTACTTCCTTCCCTCACTTGATCAATGTAGCTTCAGCTCCAGACTCCCGTCTTGGTTTAGTGTTGGTGTAACCGGTGTTGGTCGTATCGCGTTTTGTGGCCTCTCTGCTCTTAGGGGGCCTTGGTCGCCCATTTGTAGTTGGCCAGATGTTATGTCATAGTCACTGGCTGGTGCAGGGTTTCGCAGTCGAGTGAGACTGGCTCAAGGTTATGTCATCATCTTTGGTTGGTACAAGTTTGCCGCAACAGAATGTGGTTGTCTCTTAGGGGTGGGCATTCATCGCCAAGGTATGTATGGCCCAGGTGTTACGTCATCGTCACTGAGTAGTGTGGTTTTGCGCAGTCAAGCAAGACTAGCTTAGGGTTATGTCATAGTCTTTAGTTGGTACACGGTTGCAGAACTGACAGCGGTTGGCTCTTGGGGTGGGCGGCGGTTGGCCAGGGGTTACTTCATTGTGTCTGGGGTTGTGGGATTGTGCAGTCGAGTACAACTAGCTCAGGAGTCAGTAGTTTATCATCGTCTTGTTTGTATAGCATTGCGCAACCGGTTCAGTTGGCTCAGTTATGATGGGGTCGTGTATGTCAGTTGTTGGTATCGAGCACCAAAGTATAGTAAGTTCCGGGTTATTGGGTGCTGCTTTGCAGGTGTTCAGCCTTCTACTTTTCCTGTTCCGGTGTGGTTGGACAGGACTGACAGACGATACCCTTTGAAAAGAGAATCTAGTACTAGTTGTCAGTTTTTGTTTCTCCAGTGAAGGAAAGCAAATATAAACAGATGGTGGACTTTGCCCATTCTCTCTTTCCTAAGTCCAGGCTCTGGAAGAACCTGCAAAGTTAATTCAAGCAATGTTTGATGTGTTGTATTCAACTAAACCAGTAGTCTTTCAAACATCACGTAAGCTGATCTGGTTTTGGCCAAGTCAGGCAACTTTTGGGGAAGACAACTCTAGGCTGGCATCACTTAAGGGGTTGGGTAACCTGGATTCAACTTTGCTTCCTGATCAGAAGTGGTCTGTATGCGGTAGCGGGTAACCCTTTAGCCGGTGTCCGAGTTCCACTCTAAGAATCTGTTGAGGTTCTTCTCTCTTGTGTTCCTTCAGTGATTCATGTGGTAGGGGTTACATATCGTGAGGCTTGCATTTGGAAGACACCTTTCACAACCATTCGGAGGCCTTGTCCCACTCTATGTGGATGTTGCCTGAGTTGATGGGGGTTTCCTCAAACATGGTTCGCATACTCCTTCCGATCCTGGACTGTTTGACAACCTCATCACTTCGGTTTCAATGAGGTTGTCATACCAGACTAACATTTCGGCTGGCTGTACCTCCTTGTAAAATCATGTGCATCCTCACTATCGGGACGTTCATAAGAAGGTTCTGTTGAGGGCGCCTTTTGCGTTCAGCAACAGTTTTAGAGAACAAAATGTCTCCTCGATGGTCAATTTTGTGTTTTCGTCGTCATAAGTAGAGTCGCAGTAGCATCATTGGATGATTGTATAGCAGGTGACAGATCTCAAATGCAGCTGTGTCCGGTTTGAGCTTTCAAAGTTTGTCACATGCTGAGGAACTTTTAAATTGTCCGAGAATCTTATTTGGTTCCCCTCGGGGTCCATCTCGTTCCATTTCCAAAAATGCTATTAGTTTCCTCTTGCGAGTGGTTATTAGTAAAGCGTTGGTTGGTTCTTCATCGCTTTCGGAGCCTTTGAGTTGTTCTTCACATCCAAGGTCTCAAAATATCGCGGTTGCCTACCCTTCGACTTTCTGGAGGAAATTTTCAGCATTGCCGATATTGGAGGCAGTTACTTGATAGTCAGTGAGGGCTTTCATGACACTCTACCTTAGGGATTTTCAGTTTCTTCATAGACCGGTTACTCGCTGGGTCTTGTTGCGGCCAACTCGATTTTATAATTAGCTTGGTATCGTTGGGATGTTAGAAGTTTATGTAATCAGTGGTAGTCTAAATGAACTTGAGAGTTTTCTGTTGGTCAAGCTTAGACTCAGTGTACTGTTCATTTAGATCCTTGAGGTTAGGCAGATCCTGGTGGTCATATTGGAATAACTTCAACTTCTTCAGCACAGTCATCTACATCAGTGAGCATTAGAGAACTCGAAGGTCCTGCACACACTACTTCCCCTCCATACATGATAGGCTGGATAGCCACATGGGAGGTTCACCATTTCCCCTCCATCCATGAGGGGTATAGAATACCACATTGGAGGTTCTTCAGGCTCAGACAGTACCTTGGACTCAACACTGACAGTAAGGTACTTGCTCTGCAAGCATCCTCATGTACATAGTTGGTCAACTAGGCGAGTAAATTATACTTTTACCTACATGAATAAGAAGTATAGATTACCACGTGGGAGGTACTTCTGATTCAGACAGTACCTTAGACTCAACACTGACATTGCAGTACTTTCTTTGCAAACATCCTCACCTACTGAGTTAGATAACTAGGTGAGGATACATACATTTATACATGGTAGATTGATAATGAGATACCTGCGTATGCTCCATGGACAGGTCAGGCTGAATTGGATTGATCTCACTGCCATTAAATTTTGTTAATCTGGCTAATTCAGGTGTTCAGGGAGTGTATTGCAATATGAAGTTTTTATAATAAAACTAATATTGTAATACTTACCTGAACACCTGAATGATCCCTATCCTTCCCCCACTTCAATTTGATAGTGAATGATTCAATTGAAGAGGCAGGCCTCCGGTGGTTGGTATTTGCAGCAGCGTTGCCAACAGTAACACATGTAACTCATTTGACTAGATTTTACCCGCAGCATTAGTAGTGCTGGCAGTTGAAATTATCCACTCTGTGGGGCTACAGTTCAGGCTAGTCAGTGACCAGGGCTAATTCAGGTGTTAGGTAAGAATTACAATATTAGTTTCATTATGAAAACTTTGTATTTCCAGAGCCATTGTTTTGTTTGTACTAGATCTGTTTCCTTGCTTTTATATTTTACAGGCGTTCCCCAGTTATCAGCGAACTTGGTTAATGGCAATCCAGTTTTATGGGGCTTGTATAGTGCTATAAGATTGGCTGTTTATGGCGCCACAACATGCCAAGTTCCGGTTGCGCCGATAATAGTTATGGCTCCATAACATACCTAACAGAGGTACCATTGACCGTACATCGGCGCCACAAGGGCCATAAATTGCCGAGTTTCGGTCAATGGCAGTTTTCACTTATCAGCACCCTGCCAAGAACGGAACCCCCGTCGATAACCGGGGACTGCCTGTATTGACACATTTTAACTGCAGTTGTGGCTCCCGTTGCTAAAAGAAGTGCATCCTGTGCTGTGATAATCTTGAAGATTTTATGTGGTAGAATCTCCAGAATCAGCTCAAAAGACCAGGTTATACAATGACGCCTCTGGTTATGTATGGTTCTGTTGTTGAACTCCTTATCTAAGTTGGAAATTTACATAAATTGAAAAAATGCTTCAGAACACATTCATTTAATTTTCAACCCCATTGATGTTTTTGTGTAAACGCATCAAAGAGGAAATGTAGCCAACACTTAACTTTCATCTTACATTTATATTATATATATATATATCTATATATATATATATATATATATATATATATATATATATATATATATAATATATATTATATATCATATACATATACATACACATATACTACATACATACATACATACATACAAACATACATACAGAGAGAGAGCAAATATTATTTTACCTAGTATATTTTAGCAAAGCCTAGGATTTCTGAGTACTGCTGATTAATGAGTAGTAATTTCCTTGGCATAAAAATTGCATCAACCAAACTAATGGCATAGCAGTCCATTCTTCAATGCATTTCCTGATAGTTATTCAACAATAACGGTATGAGAAATTGAGTCTTCTTACCCTTATTTGTACTATAGGCTATATGTGCTGTATATGAAAGTCTGAGTAAATATTTATTATGGCAGTAACCATTATGCAAAACAAAGTTGTGTAAACCTTCATAATTTATTTTCAAACTAATTTCTATAGACTATTTTTTAAAGTATAATATCACTATGCTTATACATACTAATACGTAATTAAGTTATGCAGTAGTCCTTCAGTTATACGAATTAATAGGGCCAAGGGTCTGTTGGATATGGATGAAATCCGTATAATGGGGTGTTGAAGGGCAACTCTGTACCCTTCCTCACGTAACCTTGTCAATACCACATGAGTAACTGTAAACACTCAGTATGTGAATAAGCAACAACCATTACACTTTAAACTGAGAACTTTATTCAGAAGGCAATTATCTAGGTTTTCCCCATTTTTGTAAGAAAATATATTCCATAAATGTATTTTGAAAAAAATGCGACCCCTATTTTTTCCCTCTGTAGCATAAATGATACAGTTCAGTAGGCATATAGCCTACCTGTTTTTATCACAGCCTACCATGGTTTTATAACTATTAATGCATTTTTATACAACAACTTCCTTATCAGTTATTACATAACAGAAATAAAAATACCCTATACGTAATACATTTTCATACATATTTTAAACATAAAAGCGAACATTTACAAATTGACACATCCATAGCTAAATTTGCACTTATTTAACTTGATATTTTCAGCATAAAACAGCATCAGAGGCATATATTTTACACTTACACCTATGTAATAACTCTCAATAAAATTTTAATATCATTTGCATAACTTTGATGGTCTGAAAAGTATATTTCTACAAATGTATGTACATGTTAGACATAACGGCGCTAGCGGTGCTGTTAACCGAAAATTGTGCCGTAAAAATGCCTTAAAATACCTTATTTTTTAAATGAATATTTTTAACGACAGTCATATAACCGATTCGCCGTTAAGCGATTGCGCTGTTAACCGCGGGCCACCTGTACATATACGTACAGTGGTCCCCCCGTATTCGCGTTCTCCGGATTCGCGGACTCACACATTCGCGGATTTTTCTTTGGAACCTATCTAGAAATTATTCGCGGACGGACTCGCCCATTCGCAGAATTTGCCGACGAAAATAATCACTAATTAGTGTATTTTGATGTTTATTTTCATGACTACATATATTTTTATGATACAAAAATGATTTACTAATTTTCAAATATTAATTTTGATTAATACTGTATTAGTAAGTTTAATAAGTTTAAATGATATCACATAATAAAAATAATAATTTTTCTCTCTCTCTCTCTCTCTCTCTCTCTCTCTCTCTCTCTCTCTCTCTCTCTCTCTCTCTCTCTACTACAAAGATGTATGTTTTTTGTATGATAAATAAATGATTCACTATTTTCAAATATTAATATTAATTTATACAGCAATAATATCAATTCATTAAAGAAAATACCATAGTGAATTAGTAAATTTTAGCTTATAAATTTAAAAAATTATGTAAGAATGAAGGAAATCCGCCTTCTTTCTCTAACTCCAGGTACTAAAACTGTCATACGTATCAAGTTAAGTGGCGGGAGGGGGAAGGAGCTGTTTTGTTGCTGCCATCAAGTGCTCATGAAATTTCCCCCCCCCCCCCCCCCACCCCCCCCCCCCCCCCCCCCCCCCTCTCTCTCTCTCTTCTCTCTCCTCTCCTCTTCTCCTCCTCTCTCTCGCTCTCTCTCTCTCTCTCTCTCTCTCTCTCTCATTTACTGAGACTCAAGATTTTTTATTGTACTTGTACTATTTGTTTTTAATATTTTCAAATAATAATAATGATGATAAATGTAATTACAAAATTCATATTATGTGATAGTATTTTAAAGAAATACAATACTAATCTATCCATGTCACTTTTAATTAAGGTTAACTCTCTCTCTCTCTCTCTCTCTCTCTCTCTCTCTCTCTCTCTCTCTCTCTCTCTCTCTCTCTCTCCTCTCTCTTCTCTCTCTTTTGCCACACAAGATAATGCGTCATAGTGATAACTCCCTCCCTCTCTTTCGCTGGAAGCGTTATAAGTATTTTTTGATAGAACAGAGAGAGATAAACACTCACTCTCTCTTTTACCGAGATGAAAGAATTTTTATGGTACTAGTATGTAAAATGTTTATTGATAATTTCAGTTATTTAATAATAATAATGATAATAATAATGATAATAATCAAACTGTAATTACAAAATTCATAATGGTAGTATTTTAAAGAGATGAAAATGACCTTTCCATTTCACTTGTAGGAATAACTCCTCTTTCTTACTGTGATGAGAGAATATTTATGGTAGATGCACGTGTTTATTTTATTTTCAAATAATAATAATAATAATAGAAGTAGTAATAATACGATAACTAATTTCAAATGAAAATTCTTCCCTTCGTCTTTATCTGTATCAATTTCCCTACCTTCTCTTAACTCCAGTGACGCTCGGAGCTGGGAAAGTAATGATGCCATACAATGGTCAACGAATTTAATTGTTTTATGTACTCTCTCTCTCTCTCTCTCTCTCTCTCTCTCTCTCTCTCTCTCTCTCTCTCTCTCTCTCTCTCTCTCCACAAGATATCTGTCATAGTGGTAACTCTGTCTCTCTTGGCTGCAAGTTTTATACGTACGTATGTAAGTATATACCTTTAAGGCTACTAATGTTTAGGATTACTTTGAAATTATATTAATACAATCTCTAAGATTAATACAGTAATATGATAATAATTTAAGGTAAATTTGATGCAGGATGTTACATAAGGTGTACATTTGGTGTTACTATTTCTTCCTTCTTTTATCTCTCTCGCTCTCAGCAAAAGAATTAATAGACGGACAAACATAATTGCAGAGTCCTCTCTTTCTCTCTTCTCTGGAGAAATATATGTATTTATGGGAGGGGAAAAAAGTTGCCTACAGACGTTCATTTCAATCTATTGAAATCGTAAGGAGTTATTCTCTCTCTCTCTCTCTCTCTCTCTCTCTCTCTCTCTCTCTCTCTCTCTCTCTCTGCTATTGGCTGTTTATATATTTCTAATGGTAAAATGTTTAAGATGACTTTAAAATTATATTAATAATATCAATTCAATGGTATATTTGATGTAGGATAATACTTTAAGTAGACATTTGGTATTTGTGATTTCACATACAATTGTTTCCCTTGTAAAAAGAAAATGGATGTCTCAAATAGTAACAGTATGAAAGAAAACGTGCATGACTGAATACATATGGGGGGACTGAATTATTTTCACATACGTAACTAAGTCATGCAGTACGTACATAGTATGTATTTATGTATAACCATAAAATGTAAGATTTACTTTAAAACAGTATTAATAATATTTCAAAGATTAATATGAACCATAATAGGATATTTTATGTATATTTGATGAAGGATGGTCTTTTTAGGGATACTTTGGTGTTTGCATGTTCAGGATAGAAGTTTATGAGCATTTTTAGAGGGGGGTTCTAAACATTCGCGGATTCTAACTATTCGCGGGGGGGGGGGGGGGGGGGGGGGGGGGGGGGTCTGGTACGCATCCCCCGCGAATACGGGGGGACCACTGTACATGCACACACACACAGTCAGTTGCTGATTATAGGCAGGGGTTCTGTTGTCAGTAGGGTGCTGATAAGCGAAAACCACCATTAACCGAAACTCGGGAATTTTGGTGCTTACGGCACCGAATTTCGGTTAATGGCACCTCTCTGAGATATGTTATGGTGCTGTAACTCTATTATCGGCACCTTATGACGCTGATAACTGAAACTCCATCCAGTTTGGCGCCAAGAAGAGTCTCTTTCATGGTGCTCGACAAGCGCCATACAACCGGATCGCCATTAACTAAGACCACTGATAACTGGGGACTGCCTGTGTGTGTGTGTGTGTGTGTGTGTACACACATACCACATTCCGGCTATCTCTTCATAATGGAGGGTGTTTGGTTTCCGGCTGAGAACTGCTAACAAGAAGACAGTGATAATGGCACTAGTAACCCACTACTTAGCAGCAGTCAACCAGAGATCAGTGCATGCGTAACAGTGCTGGTAATCTTGGATCAGGGCCGAAAATTGTGTTAATGCTGTTGCTAGACATGCGCCGTAAAACCAGATCGCCATTAACAAATGTTGCCGGTGTATGTGTGTGTGTGTATATTATAAATATATTATATATGTATGTGTATATATATATGTATATATGTGTGTGTGTGTGTGTGTATGTATATATATATATATATATATATATATATATATATATATATATATATATATATATATATATATATATATATATATATATACAGTAATACTTTGGGTTACGAACCGATTAGTATACGAATTTTTTAACTTACGAAGTGACGCCCTCATTCTGGAATACGAATTTCACTTGGAATACGAATGCGCGAATTTCCATCATGGGAGGCCGCCTGCATTGTTTACATCGGACATCGGATGAGCGTGGGATCTGCGAACGCATTTTTTTCGGCCAAAACTTAACGAGGGTCGCGTGACTTCCTCCCACACATCCCTTGACCCTTTTTAAACCATAACTCTTTCACTATCTCGCTGGCGGTAAGATTGAACGCATCTGTCCGTGATACGCTCTCAAATTTGCTTAGTGATTTGTGCACGTGTTGTATTTCCATGATAGTGCTTATACGTTACTATTACCCAAATACTAAAGACAATGGCTCCCAAGATGACGAAGGCAAGCAGCAAGAAGGAAAGCATAAGAAAGAAAGAGATGATTATGGTCGAAATGAAGAAGGAAATTATCCAAATGCATGATAAAGACGAGCGCATGAAAGACATTGCAGCATTCTTCAAGTGGTCGCAATCAACGATCTGCACTATTTTGAAGAAAAAGGAAGAAATTAAAGCCAGTAAAGCATCAAAAGGTGTCACAGTATTGACGAAACAACGGCCTAATATTCTCGACGATGTAGAAAATTTGCTCATGGTTTGGATAATCGAGAAGCAGCTGGCAGGAGATTCCTTAAGTGAGAGCATCATTTGCGAAAAGGCTCATAAGATCTACGAAGATTTGAGTAAAAATGAGCCAGGCACATCAGCGGACAGTGAAAAAGACACTTTTAAGGCGAGCCGTGGCTGGTTCGAGAATTTTAAGAGAAGGACTGGCATCCACAGTGTTGTTCGCCATGGTGAGGCTGCAAGCTCAGATACGAAGAGTTTAAAAGGGTCGTGGATTCCGAGAAATACCTCCCCCAACAAGTCTTCAATTGCGACGAGACAGGGTTATTCTGGAAGAAGATGCCCAGGAGGACGTTCATTACGGCAGAAGAGAAGGCACTTCCCGGTCACAAGCCCATGAAAGACCGTCTAACCCTACTGTTTTGTGCCAATGCAAGCGGGGATTGCAAGATTAAGCCTCTCCTCATGTATCACTCGGAGAATCCACGAGCCTTTAAGAAAAACAACGTGCAGAAGAAGCTGTTGCACGTTATGTGGCGGTCTAATACCAAGGCTTGGGTGACGAGGATCTTGTTCGTCGAGTGGATGAACGAGGATTTTGGTCCCAAGGTGAAGAAGTATCTCCGGGAGAAGGACCTCCCATTCAAAGCCTTACTTGTGATGGACAATGCTCCTGCCCATCCTCCATCCGTTGAAGAGGACTTACTGGACGAATTCAAGTTTATTAAAGTCAAGTTTTTGCCCGCCAACACCACTCCAATACTCCAGCCCATGGACCAGCAAGTTATCGCCAATTTCAAGAAATTGTACACGAAGGCTATGTTCCAGTGCTGCTTTGAGATGACGGAAGGCACCAACCTTACCCTCAGAGAGTTTTGGAAGGATGTCTACTCTGTTTACAACTGCCTCAATCTCATTGACAAAGCCTGGCAGGGAATCACCAGGAGAACCCTCAATTCTGCATGGAAGAAACTGTGGCCCGACTGCGTTGCTGAACGAGATTTTGAGGGGTTCGAACCCGTCGAGGAGGGGCCAGTTGAAGAGGAGATTGTATCCTTGGGCAAGTCCTTGGGGCTGGAGGTTGACACGGACGACATCGAGGACCTCCTGACTGAGCATGGGCAGCAGCTGAAGACCGACGAGCTGTTGGAGCTACACAAGGAGCAACAGACAGGTAACGGAGGAGATCTCATCTGAGAAGGAGGGGGAAGACGCTGCACAGTTGCTTCCTTCGAGCGAGATCAAGGATTTTTTGAAACACTGGGAAATTGTGAAAAGTTTTATCGAGAAAAATCACCCGAATAAGGCTGCGTAAGGGCGTGCAACAAATTTGTTTATCGATAATGGGGTGGGTCATTTCTATAAAATTTTAAAGAACAGGCAAAAGCAAGCCTCCATAGAAAAATATTTTTTCAAAATTGGGAAAGACGACACAGTGTCGCGTAAGCGTAAAATTAGTGATGGTAGTGAACGGTGCTCTCTAGAGAAAGAACCAGAAAGTCTTCCAGAAGTGTTCACGGAGGGAGATTTCCCCCCCTAGCCCTAACCCTCTCCTCCTCCCCCTTCCCCTCCTCCCATCTCCGTCAAGCCAGCAGCCACACTCGCCAAAGGTAAAGTTCAGGTTTTATTGTGCATGCATATTAAATCTAGTGTTTATATTTTAATTTCATTCTTCAATTTTTTAATTTTATGTAATTCCTACATGAATTTTCAACCTTTGTGAACAAAAATAAATGGAAAAATATGAATTGAAATGGTCATTCATGGTCGAGTGGAACGCATTTTTTGGTTTTTATAACATTCTTATGGGAAAATCCATTTAGGTTATGAATTTTTTAGGTTACGAAGCAGGTTCTGGAACGGATTAAATTTGTAACCCAAGGTATTACTATATATATATATATATATATATATATATATATATATATAGATATATATATACCATATATATATATTATATATATATATATATAATATATACAGTAGTACCTCGAGATACGAAAGGCTCAACTTACAAAAAATCCAAGTTACGAAAGCCAATGCGAAAAATTTTACTGCTCTACATTCTTCAGCTCTGCATTGATAATATAATAAAGTGGGCTGAGGTTAATGGTTTTAGATTTTCCGCCAGTAAAACTGTAACTATGCACTTTTGTCGTATAAGGGGAATCCACCCTGATCCAGATCTATTCATTCATAGGCAGAGAATTCCATGTGTTGGTGAAACAAGGTTTCTTGGCTTGATTTTTGATAGCAAGCTGACCTGGATTCCACATCTGAAATATATTAAGGCAAAATGCTTAAAAGCAATGAATTTGCTGAAAGTCGTGTCTCACACTTCTTGGGGTGCAGACCGAATTCAGATGTTGAGATTATATAAAGCCTTGATCTTTTCAAAATTAAGTTATGGGTGTGAGGTGTACACTTCTGCAAAGCCAAATAGCCTTAAAATGCTCAACTCAATTCATCATGGAGGAATACGGTTGTGTACTGGAGCATTTAAATCATCTCCCACCGAGAGCATGCTTGTAGATGCTGAGTAGCGTGCCACTGGATCTTGCATTTAACAAGGCGTCTGGCTGGTTCGGAGCTGGTATAGATTCCAGAGGCTACCTAAGTCTTTAACCAGCATTTGTATGAGAAATGAAAGGCATTGGCAGTTTTATGAAAATCACCCCAAGCAACCTCATCCATTCGCTTTTAGAGTCAATACCATTGTTCGTGAATTAAACATGCCAAGGGTCGAGATTTTACCAGCAAAATATTCAGTTAGTCCCCCCTGGAACTTCCCAGAGGTAAAATTCTGCAGATATTTCAATTTTACCAAAACAGAATTGTCCAGTGAGGCCACGCGGTCAATATTTTTAGAACATTCCTTGCAACATGACGACTCCACTGCAGTTTTCACGGACGGCTCAAAGTCAGATGCTGGCGTCGGCTTTGGTGTAGTCTCCCTGATGTAGAGAGGAGTGGCAGGTTATCATCTGTTGCATCAATTTTTACAGCAGAGTTGTATGGAATTTTAAAGGCTTTAAAGGAAGTTTTAATTCGGAATGAAAGTAATTTTATTATATATTGTGACTCAAGAAGTGTTCTTCAGTCACTGGAATCTTTTAACCCTTTAAACCCTCTGATTTTAGATATATTGGAATGGCTGCTTTTACTAAAAAGAAGAGGAAAAGAAATAAAGTTCTGTTGGGTGCCTTCTCATGTTGGGGTGGCTGGGAATGAGAAAGCTGACCAACTTGCAAAGTCTGCGGTCAGCTCCCCAGAACCCACAAGATGCCTACTACCATATCGGGATTTGTATCCTCTAGTAGGTCAGAGAATTAAAAAATGTTGGCAGTCCCAGTGGGAGGATATTTTAAACAATCAAAAAATGCGTAGTATCACGTCTTCAGTGTCTCCTTGGTCATATCCATATATGCCAAGGAGACAAGAAACGATGTTGTGCAGATTGAGGATTGGACATACAAGACTCACCCATGGGTTCTTGATGTCTCGTGAAAATCCTCCGTTTTGCTGGTTGAATGTCCCAGACTTGGGAATTTGAGACATAGTTTCATGTCTTGGGGTCGTGACAGAGTAGGTGATTTTATCCTAGCTACAATTCTTGGAAAGGATTGTAATATAGAGCAGTTATATATTTTTATGAGGGAGGCTGGCCTCCTTAACCAAATTTAAATTATACATAGATTGTCTATGTAAGAACTTTTATATATGAACAAAATTTTTATATAATATATTTATAGATTTTTATATGAAATTTATCAAAAATTTAGTTTTTTTATATTTAATTTATTTCGGTGTCAATTACCCAGATGTTGTGACGCCAGATATAATACACAATCAATCAATCAATCTACATTCGAAAAGTTTTCAAGATACAAAAGGTTGTTGTTGTAAAGTCCCGAGATTCGCCCGGACCACCGAGAACAATTTTAAAACTCCCGCGCCTCCAACTGAGTAAACTCGCCACCATCCTCCCGCTCTCCCATTGGTTCCTGATGCTAGTCACCCCATAAGGTCCTGCTCTCCTATTGGTCAGCATCTACCCCTTGTGCTTTAAGTATTCTATTGGTAAAAGGTTGCTGTAAATTGAAAAACTTATTCATGCAATACATTTAATAAAAAAAACATTAGGTAAAGATAGAATAAAGAATAGAAATGAATGGTTATTATACTGTTTGGTAGTTTCAGTAGTTGAAGAGAGATAATGTAATGAAAATTTATGGCTTACTGTGTAAAAGTGATTGCTTGCGATCGTTCAAAATCTGTAAGTGTGGATGTAAACACGTTTGGAAGCTTTTTTTGTTTGTTTGTTTATTATAGTTAATGGTTACTTAATAATTATTTGAAATGAGTACATGCAGTACATTTAATAAAAAAAATTGTGAATTAGATATCATAAAATATAAAATAAATCAGACTGGCAACAAATACGTATTTTTTAGAATTCTTCTGTATTATTACGTTACGTATACACATGTTTCATTGTAGCTGTCAGTAACTCGGTATCTTCATTAGGTAAAGATAGAATAAAGAATAGAAATGAATGGTTATTATACTGTTTGGTGGTTTCATTAGTTGAAGAGAGATACTAATGACAATTTATGGCTTACTGTGTGCTAGGAAAAATGATTGCTTGGCGCTCGTTCGATACGGGTAAGAGCTGGATGTAAACAATCAATCGGAAGGTTTGTTTTTTGTTTGTTTGTGTATTATAGTTAATGATTAATTAATAATTATTTGAAATGAGTACATACTGATTATTTATACATTTTATTGGCATATTCTAAGCTTTTAGCTCTTAGGTTTAGATGTCAGAATCATAGACTAGGCTACAGTAGCAACCGCTAACATAGGCTAGGCTTATTGCTAAGGGACATATGCTAAAGTCCTAATATATGCAGTAAAAATGGGGTTGAACATTACATGCAGTTAAATATTACTCAAGTATGTACAGTATTTTGCCTTTTTGGAGTCATATTTCTTCCGTCATAACCCTAGAACATGTGTTTTAGGCCTGGAAATATAATTTACTGGGGTGTTTTTGGAGGGCTTGGAACGGATTAGCCATTTTACATGTAAAATGTGTTCCAAGTTACGAAAAACTCATAATACGAAGGCCGTCTCGGAACGGATTAATTTCGTATCTCGAGGTACCACTGTATATACATACACATATACATACATATACACATATACATAACATACATATAACACATATATACATATACATTATATAGTATATATATATATATATATAATATATATATATTAGCCATTACATAGAGTTTTATATATGAAAATGTGCGCAATTTCATGTAGAATACAACAAAAACAACCCATGGTTGTAGCTTTTATCAGTTTTGAAATATTTTCATATAAATAACGATAAGTGCCAAAATTTCAACCTTCGGTCAACTTTGACTCGACTGAAATGGTCAAAAAACGCAATTGTAAGCTAAAACTCTTACATTCTAGTAATATTCAATCATTTACCTTCATTTTGCAACAAATTGGAAGTCTCTAGCACAATATTTCCATTTATGGTGAATTTTTGAAAAACTTTTTCCTTACGTCCGCGCAGTAACTCTTCCGCCGAAAAAATCAGAAATTCTTTTGTCAGTTTGTCATAATGTTTTCACCATTTTTTATTAGCCATTACATAAAGTTTTATCTATGAAAATGTGCACAATTTAATGTAGAATACAACCAAAAACAACCCATGGTTGTAGCTTTTATCAGTTTTGAAATATTTTCATATAAATCACGACAAGTGCCAAAATTTCAACTTTTCAACCTTCGGTCAACTTTGACTTGACCGAAATGGTCGAAAAACGCAATTGTAAGCTAAAACGCTTACATTCTAGTAATATTCAATCATTTACCTTCATTTTGCAACAAATTGGAAAACTCTAGAACAATATTTTGATTTATGGTGAATTTTTGAAAAACACTTTTTTTCCTTACGTCCGTGCGGTAACTGCTGAAAAAATCAGAAATTCTTTCGTTAGTTTTTCGTAATGTTTGCACCATTTATATTAGCCGTTACATAAAGTTTCATATATGAAAATGTGTGCAATTAAATGTAGAATACAGCCAAAAATAACTCATGATTGTAGCTTTTATCAGTTTTGAAATTTTTTCATATAAGTCATGATAAATAGAACAAATTTGACCTTCAGTCAACTTTAATTGACCGAAATGGTCGAAAACTGCAATTGTAAGCTACAGCACTTACAGTCTAGTAATATTGAATCAATTACCTTCATTTTGCAACAAATTGGAAGTCTAACACAATATTTCAATTTATGGTGAATTTAAAAAAAAAAAACTTTTTTTACGTCCGCGCATTACGAATTCATGCATCATATTGTGATAATATTTTCTCTGTTGCTTTGATTGTTTTACAATTTGTTATATACCAAAATCATCACAATTTAGTGTACAATACAACGAAAAAAAATTAACTCGTTAGCTTTAATTGTTTTGCTCACAGGGCTATTTGTATACAGTGATATATGAAATTTTTTTTTTGCGCTGTCAAGTATTCCAATATTTATATATGATAATGATATTTTATTTTTCATTTCTGATGGTTGCATACTAAACTTCAGGCAATGACAAAAAATGGAGCCAAAAATGAACTCTTAATCTTGAAAACTAAGCGTGCTGTGATTTTTTGAAAAAAAGTTTTTTCCACTTCGGCGCTCACTCGCGAATGCTGCTGCCATACGGGAGGCACTTTCATAAATACCAGCTCGGTGTTTAAGGGTTAAAATAAAAAATCAAATTTAAACTTCAATTTGTTTATAAAATCTACATTGTTTTTAAAATTCATGTTAGAAATGTTTCCTACCAAAGGTGTAAGAATTTCTACAAGCAATTTAGATAAATTATATGTAACTGAGCCCACTGAACTAATGATTGGTCTGATAGGGTTATTGATTTTGTGTGGGTTGACTAAACCATACATATGAGGTAGGGAGGTGCATTGCTGTGTAAACTGTTTAATTAAATGGTCCAAGCCCTTCAGAATAGATTTAATTTGATTATTGAAATGGGAGTTCACTGTGTAGGATTAGACCTCAGTTTCGTATAAGTATCACTATCATTTAGCAATGCCATTATTTTACTTACATAGTCACTTTTATTCATTATCATCACTGCATTAGATTTATCTGCTTTTGTCACTTTCACTGTTTTGTCTTCTTTAATTTCCTTATAAGCCTGGAGGAATCTTTCGGGTACATTAGAGGGAGAAGGCTTTATAAATATTGACATCCTCAGGGCATAGATTATGATTAAATTTTTCCAAATAAAAGGATTTTGAAATGTTGACACAGTCCACGTTACCGTTAGACACACCAAAGCTAGACAAACCAAGTGGATAGTGCTACGACGGTGGCTTTGGGATATGGGTTAGTTATTGGAGGAGTACAGAACAGAGCTCACACCAAAGGACCTGCAGGACCTTGAGAGGGAGCAGAAACAGACAAGGGAAGAATTGCTTAAGTGGAAGAGATGGAAAGGGCAATGTCCCTAGTTCATTAATAAAATAGATGTGTGCAACATAGATTGAAGTGTCAAGTTTTGTTGATACATGTCACCCTGTCAAAGCTTTAACAAACTTATAAACTCACTGTTTGACCGTGCATTCTCTCATTTCAAGGACAATTTAAAATGCAGGCAAAAGCAAATATGGAAAGAGGGTTTTACTGAGAAAGAAATCCAGTGAAGCAATCTGAAATTTGTAGAAAGAGACAGAAAAGAGAACCACCCCATAAGCACAGCTGCCTGCCATTTTTGTGGAAGGGGATTTACCTCCCAAACAGTAACTCTCCCAGTGATAGGCAAAATGAGAACAACTCTGCTTTATTTTTCATATATACTCTCTCTGTTTATTTTTTCATAGTAAGCTTGTTATACTTCAAGTTAAAATAAGTTTATTGGAAATAAGTTTATTTGTTGTATTTTTGGAGGTCTGAAATATATGAATCCAGTTTCCAATTTTTTTTGGGGGGGCGCGCGGAAATTCGCTTGATGTAAGGACAGATTAGTTAAAGAACAGCTTCCTTGAACAGATGAAACCCTTTGACTGAGGTATAAACATTGGCATACAATTCTTGCTATGGTTTTCCTAGACATTATTGTAAAGTTTTTTAGGAATATTGAATGACAAAATAAATTACTGGTGTACTCATTTACACTTCAGTACTGACATACCTGTAGCAGCCCTAACTATTACTGTAGTACATACAGGCACCAACAGCATAATATTTTGTTATATCCAAGATTTACAGATTGCTTTTGTTCATAACCTGAAAAAGAAAATATGAATATATGTACATTCTCTCTGAAGATGTGCTAGTATTAAGGAAATGCTTGGCTCCTCCATCCTTATACATGTTAGGGTGATGAAGATTGATGTTTGCTGTTTTCAGTGCTTGTGTGATGAGATAACAATATATGTAAGTGTGGATTACATGCTGTGCTCTTCACATGACAAATACAAATTTTAAGGTTTGGAACTTCCTGTGATTTTTTTCCTAATGTTTTCCAGCCACATTTTTCATTGCACATCAGTGAATTTGCCATGAGTTGAGAACTGGCTGTATGAGTAAAGTTATGTTGTGTCTGTACTGTAAAATATATTAAAGTTCAAACAAATGATGAAATATAGACAATGAAGATATTCATTGGGGAACTTTTAATATTGGCAGTTTACCAGATTTAATGAGGATCTACTAACTTTAATGTTTATTTTCGAGACAGTTATATTAATCTTAGTCCCTATTTTATTTTCAGAGAGAGGAAGCCGAAGCTAAGAGAAACAAGGATGTAATGGGAGGAGATCTTGGTGAATGGGGAAATGCAGAAGAAAAGTGTGATCCTGGCAAAGTTGACCTCGCACAGCAGTTAGACATCGAAAATGTTGAAATGCTTTAAATGGTAGTTTGTTGTGCTTGACTGCATATGAAAACAATTAGGCACAAGGACTGAACTCATAAAGAGGAATTATTTGGTTTTGTAGTTTTCCATCTTAAAGTTAAAGTTTTTTTTTTTTTCTTTCTTTTTTTGAAAGAAAACTTTTGACTGCAATGACATTTTTGACAGGAAGTAGTTGGTCCCATATTGAATGGTGTGGGAAAATTGCAACCAGCTTAAACTACATGAGCAGGATAAAATGTTATGTAAAAAAAATATAGAAAATTGCAATTGTCATTTTCAGTGACCATTGTCAACTCTCACTTTTAAAGGCCTTTTAAAGTGTGATAGCTGAACTTCCATAAATGATGGGAAGGTGATGTATGTTTTTTTGTATTTTTTAAGGCAGCAATGCATTTTAATAGTGGAGAGATTTAATTTCGTTGCAACTACTATCCTGGAGCACAACTCCAACCCCTGTTGTTATTAACTTTTCCCATTCATAAAATAGATTAACCATGTCTTACATATCCCCTATGCTATTGTCCATAATTTTCTAACTTATGTTACATCATAAATGTCAAACTGAGAATTGATCCCTCCTTTCTCCTAAATATATTTCAAAAGTTATCAATGGAAACTAATTCAAGTTTATACCTTAAATACGAATGTTGAACACATTTGTCTGTGGTTGGTAGTAAAATGTAATTTCTAAGTTGGTATGTAGTTTGTAAACTTTTATTGCTTTGGGTTCCTCAGTACAAAATGTTTTCATTTAGGAGTATGTAATTCATTTTGATAACCAAAGTGTTCATAATCATTCCATTATCTACATTTCAAGACTGTGTATGTGGAGTGGGTGTACCCTAAGTTCCAATACTGTATAATCCCCCTTATGGGTAATGTCAGATGTGCATTTCCTCAGTTATTTGAGGTAAGTGCATTAACAGTGATTTCTTTAGTATTTACTTCTTGTTTCACCAAAGTATCAAGTGTCTCTCTCTCACCATGGATTCCGTATCAGCAAAATGAGTGCAACATTTTGTGACTCCTTTAAATGTAATTTTTATGTGCATTTATCATTTATTGAAAGAGAAATTTAAATTTGTCAGCTTGATTGTATGAGTTTACTGTTGTTCATACCTGGATCTTTTTACGTACAGTAATCCTTCGATTATCTGCAATAATAGATGAAGTCAAAGTCTGGATAGGGTCAAATAAAACTATGAATGTAGAATGGTAATGCTGCATAACCATAAATATTAATTATGTTTATAAACAACAAGCATCTCACTTGAAACTGAAAACTTGATGCAAAAGGCAATTAGCTAGCTTAATTTTCATATTTGTAACTCTCGTAAAAAACACAAGTATGATAGGATTACACATGTAACACTTTATTTTAACTATTTGCCTCAGCACATGCAAAATTATTGTATGATATTAAGAATACATTACTTATTAAGGGTAATAAGATAATCATGCTTTGGAGAACATTTGAAGAAACTCACCTACATGTAGTACACATTAACACACACACACCTTCCATTTCTCCAATATCTTTTTTTTATTTATTTATTTTTTTTTTTTCATAATATTTACGGCATATTATCAGTTTTGAGTCCACATGAAGAAAAAAATCATTATTATCCTTCTAAAAAATGCCATAAAGAAACTGTTTCCCATTAATCATGAATTGGAACATCAACTGAAATTACCAGTAAAAGAGAATTTTCATAAATAACAGTTTTTTATTTTGAAAATACATGTATATAATTGTTCCTTTACTAATACAAACCTCCGTTCTTTACATAGAATTTACCTTGTAACCCGAGCTTGAACAGCCATTTTACTTTCAATCAAAGTTGCTAACTATCAACAGATAAGCGAAAGCCCCACCTACCTGTCAGCAAGCATTCTTCTACTTTGCTTCCAGCTGCCATCATGTATAGATGTTTAAAGACTCTGCCCAACTTGCCATTTACTTTCTTTGCATGCTGTATGCTTATTTTCTTGAATATATTGAATGAGTTTGGGTTGTTCATGTTACTATGTCGCAAATCCCTCTGTCAATTAAGCCATCAGCATCAGAGAGGAAACCTCAGGTTTTCAGGCGCTATCCAGGAAGGACAGGCTTTGTAATAGGTCCCTCTCCTCAATAGATGTAGATCCTCATCCTCTGTGCCTCCTGCAGGATTTATGATTACATTTTGCCATACCTAGCCATCTGAACAGTGGACGAAGTTTACCATGGAGAAGAGAGAGAAGAAGGTCTCCCTGGTGTCATCGGATTGCAATATTCCACTGGTGATACTGAAAGTCTTCCTTGTACTTTATGTTTGCCTGCTAAACTTCCTCAGGCTCTTACTACTGTCAAAGGAATATCTCCCTTTCGCTGGCTCCTGCTGTTGGTCCAATAGAGCTGCAGACGAAAGGAAGACATCCAGCCTAGTTCCTGCACAAGAGCCTCTCTTACTTCTGAGGGGTAGGTGCCCTCTGGAGGATGCTCTCTCTTGGGGGGGTAGAAAAGATATATCCCTGAACCTAACCTTTTTTTTAGATGTTTTGGAGGCTGAGTGGCTCTGGTAAGCCAAGTGTCTCTTCCCTTATCTTGAAAGCAATGAAGGCTCCAACTATGACTGTCATGACTTTGATGATCAATGTCTCCACTGTCTGTAGGGCCGCCCCCACCTAGCTGGTTACCCCTCATATGCCATTGGTGATGTGTCCCTGGGTGCTGTTGTCAACCTCGTCCTTGGGAGAGGTCATCCTCCATTCCCTGTTTTCTACACTGACCTTGGCTACACTTGTAAAGAAGCAGAGGAAGAGGAAAGTAGTTGTCTTCATCATCAAGTGGTGTCACCTCCCCTTCCTCTTCCGGAGCTAGTAAGCAGAGGAAGATGGTTGCTTCATCTTCCCACAGAAGTCTCATAGAGATTCCAGTAGTCAGTCCTGTGCTGTAGAGAGGGCTGTCGGATCTTTCCTAGTGGTAACTCAGGGATCTCTGGATCCTCAGTGTACCAGTACTGGTCCCATTGGTACCCCTACTTGGGCCAGCAAGGGTTGCCGATCTACAGACCTGGGCCCTGCTGTCATCATGGCCCAGCCAGAGAAGGGGAGAAGAGAGCAGGCAGGCATTCCCTCACCCCTCCTGCTCATTAACCCCTTCGTGACCGTGACATTTCTACGTTATCATGTAGGATGCAGTGATGCTCTCTATGACATATATATATGTTGTCATAACTCGATAGTGCAATAGGAAAGCTCGTAGTGTTGGGTTGTCTCCTATTGGTTTTAGCAGGCGTGGGTAGGTTGTACAGAGACACCCTAAGCTGCTCCTAATTTTTTTTTCAGCCAATCCTGGACTTTCTTGGCTAAGATGTCACAGCCTCCTCATCAGTTGATGCACAGTCATGGTTGAGTTCACACATGTTTTTTCATGATTTTCTTCACTTTCTCAGATGATTTTCTTCGTTTTATTTGCATTTTTACTGCGAAACTATGAGTGAGGACAGTGATCCCCCTGTATTTGCTGGGGGTGCATACCAGACACACACACACCCCGCGCGAACGTTTAGAATCCGCGAATAGTTGGAACCCCTATAAAAACTTTAAAAACAGCCTATTTTGGTAGGTAAAATTCAAGAAAACCCCGCAAAATTTGTATAACTGGTTTTTTAAATAGTTGTATCACAAAAAGTGCATTTTATGATGAAATTGATTTAAAAAACCTTGAATTTCTGGATATTTCTCATATAGAAAAATACCATGAATAGGCAAATTTCCTGCAAATAATGGGTAGATATGGTCTAGAGAGAAATCTATGAATCCAGAGAATGCAAATACTGGGGGCCTGCTGTATCTCTTCCGAGGAATATGTTCCTTCTGAGGAAGAGTATGAGAATGGTGACGAGCTCGTAAGTGATGAAATTAGTGATAATGACATGGAAGAACGAGAGGTGGAAGGTGGGTTTACTTATGTTACCAACATGTTCGAGGATCATCGTCAACAGTGTTGCCAGACTTTTGTGACATCGTTTTTCTGGGATAAATCAAGTGCTTGGGGATGCACTTTTCCTTACGCCTGGGGATGCGTATAATTTTTTTTATGATAACATGATGAAAACTCTTTGTTCATGGGCTATGAGAGAGCTGCATTATTTTTTCAAGAAAATCCCCAGAAAAAAGGATAAATAATTCATGGGTTGATATGGGGGGAAGTAAAAGTAAATGTTTTATATATGTATAGTATGTGTGTGTGTGTGTGTATATAATATATATATATATATATATATTATATATATATATAATATATATATATATATATATATATATATATAATATATATACAGGTAGTCCCTGGGTTATGACGTTCCGAGGTTAAGGCGCTTTTCAATTATATTCATCAGAAATTATTCCAGGGTTACGACACCTACAAACACTGATCTGGCAGATGAAATATGACACCATAAATGCAAAATAATCAATATTTGAAGGGTTTTTTTATGAAAAATTTAATAAGAATGCAGTTTACATAGTTTTCAATGCACCCAATGCATTAAAAGTAAGGTTTTCTTAGTATTTTTGATGATGTTCCGACTTACAACGATTTTCGGCTTACGACGCGTCTCAGGACAGAACCCCCTGTCGTAACCTGGGGACTGCCTGTTATAATATAAATATAATAATATAATATATAATATTATTAATTATATTAATATTAATTATATATAATAATATATAACAAAAAAAAAAATATATATAATAATATTATATTATATATAATAATTACCCTATTATATTATATAATATATATAAAATATATTTATATATATATATATATATATATATATATATATAAATATATATATATATATTATAGATATATATATATATATATTAAAATATATATAATATATATCTATAAAAATAATTAATAAAAAATAATATTAAAATTTATAAATATTATATTATATAAAATAATTATAATAAAAAATAATATAAATATATATATTATAATATAAATAAATTTTTAATAATAATAAATTAAAAAATAATTTATAAATTAATATAATATAATTATATATAAAAATTATTAAATTATAATAATTTATAATATTTTTTTTTTTTTTAATTATATATAAATATTATATTATTAATTATTAATTATTATTATTAATAATAATATATAATATATATATGTATACTTAATATAATAATTATATATATATAATATATAAAATATATATTATATTATATAGGATTAATAAATATATAAATATTATATATATATATATATAATATATAATATATATCTATATAGATATATATCTATATATGATATATATATATATATATAAATATATATAATATATATAATATCTATAATCTATATATATATATATATATATATATATATATATATATCTATATATAGATATATAATATATATATATATATATATATATATATATATATATATATCCATATATATATATATAATATATATATATATATATATATATATATATTATATATATAAATATATATTATTATCTATATATAATATATATATATATATATATATATATAATATCATATATATATATATATATATATATATATGTATGTAATGTATGTATATGTATTGTGTGTGTATATGACTTCACATTCATTTCCGTCAATATATAAAGCAGAATAGATGCTAGTAAAACCTTTCCTTTCAGGATTAAACAGGTTCTAGGGTAAGTTGGGAAAATGCGGGATGCAGCATCTTGCCGATTATGCATCATGCGGTACCAAAGGGGTTGAAGAGGGTGGCTCAGGAGTCCTGGGATAATACCCTCATCTGTCCCCTCCACCTCCTCAAGGTTTTCTGGGGGCAGGGAGCCACACAGGTCCGGGGTTTGGGGACAGGACCAATCTCGAACCCAGCCCAGCCCAACCACAGAGGTTTAGATAACAGGGTCAGTCCTTAGACATGGCAGATTATAGGCCCGAGTAGTCAAGAGATCAGCAGGGGGCTCCGGTGAGTGAACCTTTCCCCGCAGAGGCTGCAACTGAGGAGGGCTAGGAACTGGAGAGACCCGAGGGCCATATGCCCTAGGACTCGGACACCCTTGAGTCACAGCGAAACAATGAAATAATGCATCATTTTAATGGTCTTGAGGAAGAGACTGACCTTTCCATTAAGGCACTATGGGGACCACAGAAGGTTTTGTTGGCTTGCCCTGGTCTAGACTTGGGTTTTAGACCAGGTGAATTATCTTTTTTTCTGGGCAAGACAATTCCTTGTGGCTTGTTAGAGGAAGTAGTATGTATGGAGAGTCAATTAACAAGTGGACCCAGCCTTGACTTGTCTTTATCCTGGGTTGGCACCAGACTTCTCCATGTGGAGGGAGTCTCTGTCTCTCACAGGTGGATTCACAGGTTCTTAAAACAAAAAGATTGAGACAGAAAATATGGTGGTAATTGAGGCAGGCAAAGGAGGAAGGAGCTAACCAAAACCAAAAAGTGACCTTAAACTAATTTATCGAACAAAATCCAGTCTTTACATTATACTATGCATTAGTATAACCAAGTCCGTAACACTAAAAGTAAATAAATGAGATAATTGGCAATAATTAAATGACATTATAAATGCCCAAATAGCCTGAATAGCAGAATATTCAAGTTTAACAGTTAGTAAACAATTAGGGCAAAAGCAAAAATAACCCGTCCTAAAATAATTACCTGAAAAAAATAGCCTTGTGAGGCAAGCTTAAACACAAGTCAGTACCTGAATGATCAACAATACAGAAACCTTACAAATGACCAAACCAATAAACATATTACATTATTACATAATGTAATATGTGGACATTTCATAGAGTCAACAAATATACATAGTCAGTTAATTTACTTAAGAGCAAAAGACTTCAATTATCATTTTAAACCGAGTCACTAAATAAAAACAGAAAAGTAAAATAATGTGAGCAGCTCAATGAATTACATTAAACAGTCGGTAAATAAACATATGACCTCAACAATTACAGGAACCACAGTAGGGTTAACAACCTCAATAACTAAAACCAAAGTATGACTAAAACAGGCAAGCTACCAAACCAGACAATGCTGCAAAAGACTGTTGAAATTATCAACCCAGGTGAGCTGTTGACAGACATAACTGCACACAAAGGACAAGGTTACACTCTGGATGATCATGGTCAGGCCGTTGAGACAGTCACGCGCTGCCACCAAGGACAATAACACACCAGACAGATGAGGAGGACATCCACCTCCTGTCAAGGCCAACAGGTAAACAATATAAACAATACGTACTGGTCTGCACTCTGCTACTGACATCTCATTAGAAACGTCCCATAAACTGGCTCAAGGTACTGTCATACTGACTCCTCAGCTGCTCTTACTGACTCTTACCACTGACTGATACTTACTGATGATGTCGGACATTGTCTGACAGATGTCAACTAGCCTACATAAAGAAAAATTAGGTTAACATAAAGAGGATAACAACCAAACAAAAGGATACAATGGAAATGCAATTGATGTTTATATATATATATTATATATAATATATATTATATATATAATATATACTATATATATATATCTATATATATATATATCCTATATCTATTATATATTATTCTGTGAAAATTACTTTGTTAACCTCAAGAAAAGTGCTGGTGCAACCTGTATTACTGTACATGTAATTACAGCATGTACAGTTAGTGTATTATGTATTACAAGATGTGACACCCATTTGCAATGTTACTGAACTTTTCAAAGATGTCGTACCCTTCCAGAAAGTGTTTTAGATTTTTTAAGCATTTATAAGTTTTCATGCTTTGTTTAATTTTTGAAGTACTATTACGCATAGTATTATGTGCTCAGTGGTCCCCCATATTCCTGGGGGATGCATACTAGACCCCCCGCGAAAACTTAAAACCCCTATAAAAATGCTTAAAATGGCCTATTTTGTTAAAGCTCAAGAAAAAAACACTAAAAATATACCTGTTTTTTTAATAGTTTTATCAAAAAAAGTGCATTTTATGATGAAATTTATTTTTGATAAAAAAGGAATTTGTGGATATTCTCAGAAAGATACATGAATAACTGAATTTTCCACCAATAATGATGGGGATATGTTCCAGAGAGAAATCCGCGAATAAGGGGCCCCATGGCATTCTCTCTCTCTCTCTCTCTCTCTCTCTCTCTCTCTCTCTCTCTCTCTCTCTCTCTCTCTCTCTCTCTCGTAGTTAGCACTCATTCATATTTTTACAACTTCTTGTTTCTCTGTATGTCTTTACCTGTACGAATTACAGTACATAATTTTAAATTGAATGAATTTTACCTTTACTCTCTAGGAACATTACATACCTTTGTTATGAATGGCATCCCATGAATTAGGGCTACCATTAGCATACATAAATGCTCTAGTGTGGCAAATACAGATTTCTAAAGGTCTGCATCCTCCCCGAAAGCAGTTGGCTCTCTCATCGGCTCACCTGCTGTTCGGGAGTGGGAACTGTGATGCTTTCTCTGATATCTAGTGTCTTGGGAGCCCCAGGATTCCGACCCAGAGAGCGAATACGAGACTTATGTTCCTGGTTCAGTCTTAGGATCTCTCCGAACATACGTTCAACCTCTTTAGGATGGATAGCACTGAGAAGTTTGAACTCCACCTCTCTGGTGCTATTGTTTTGGGAACATCCAGTTCGGCATGAAGTAGTTGCCTTCGGTGTCCTGTTATCACTGTAGAAGACTCCCTTCAGGACACTACACCTTTGCTCTCATCATTAGAGAATGCAGGAGGTCTGCTTCCAGTCCTTATTCTTGTGTCTCAAATGAAAAAGATTAGTCTGGCACTCAATTAACAGGAACCTATGAATATATTAGTATATTCTCCTTGCAACATGCATCTGTTAACAGTTGCATCGTCTGAGTAATAGGCGCATACTTGTAAGTTAGTTCTGGTCTGTGACCAAAACGAATAGTAACTTGATTAACATGAAACTCAGGACAGCCTTTTGGGCCTCCCAAGAGTTTCCAGTTTGATTTTGAGATGACTAGTATTGTTTACCAACATCACCACAGGGTTGGCATTAGCACTGAACAAGAGGGTTTCTTTCCCTCTTATATTGGTTGATATGCAGGTGCTCGAGTGTATCTGTATTGCACTCGATAGTTCTATGAGCTGAATGCAACTCAATATATAGAGTTGAGCAAGGGGCAGAATTCTGCCTTCTCTCTGAGATTTTGTCCATCTTATTACTGTTTCTCCTTTGTCGAGGGTTAACTACTAATTAGAATCTCCCTGCCCGGCCATCACAGACTTAGGTCTTTTTAACTCCATAGCACCTGACCCTTCAGCCACTGTGATGACTCGGAATGATTTTTTTCTGACAATTCGAGTTTTGTCTTCTAATATACATTTTCCCAATTCGTAAGGTGTTCAATTATTCTTTGCTCACCCTGAATTAAAAATAAATAACGGAAGACTTCTCTTGTTCCCTGCCCAGCTAGCTCTGCTTCCAGGGTAAATAGTAGAGTTCCTCCCTGATCCAACCCACAAGAATCAGTTCTTCAGGCACTACAATTCCTATGTTTTCACTACTAAAGACTTCCACCTTCATTGCAAGCACAGACTTTCTCACCAAGCAGCAATGAAATAGCGGTGTCATCAACGGTACTTTTTCTATGATCAGAATCGTGAGAGTTCACTTCTCTCCGATACAACTGTGAAGACATAGGTCTCCATTCGCCTTAGTCATTCACTAAAGTACTATTGTTTCTCCATAGCTGAGATTCAACTAATGATGAGAAATTTCTCTGTATTGCCATCACAGGAACCTCAGGCTCTAGAAGGCCTTTGACTCATTTAGCGTGCACATACCAAGCGAGAATCGTCAGACAGTTTTTTTTCCAAGACCACATCTTGTCCGACATTGAAGAAGATAGACGATTTGCATGGTTTTTTCTAACATCAACCTTCCAAAGGCGCGTGTCATGTCGTGACTCCGTCTCTAATGCGCAATCATTCAGCATCTGTTGACGAGTTTGAATACTTCATGATCTGCTTTTTGTATTTTGTATTGGTTGATCCAGATCAATAATTAGTTTGTCCTATTGGTGTGGTGCTGTACCTATGGAAGATTGACACCCCTCATCGAATTTAGATTACTTTCAACACTGCTGACTCCCAATGCAGAAGTGTCTAACAACACGTCTTCCTCCGAGTCCTACGAGATTGTAACTCTTCTGCAGATAGCTATGTCAAATGTATGTTTTTTCAGAGAGTGAACAGTGCCAGTGGCTTGGTACTTTCATCATAACCCAAAGAATATGTTGGACTCGAAGATAGATGCGGTCTCATAAGGACCACATTTATATCTTTCTTCCTTTGGGTAGGCCCAGAGGGCCTTGGAACTCCTTTTTCCTTGGACTTGTGGGGGATGCTCTGCAAGTTGTGTTTGCTTACCTGGCTCCTTCAACAGGACAAGTCACATCTCGCCTATGGTGTGTTTTGTGGAAGTGAGAAGGATTTGAGTGATTGTCCTCTCCTCCTTCCCTTGCCTCATCCTTCTACTCCTTTTCCTTCGGATTGAGGATAGGACTCGAGCTTATACTGGCTGGTCGGGCGTTTGATGCAGTAAGCCTGCACATTGAGTTTCCTTTCTATTTTCTATTTTTTCTTATCAGAATTACAGAAGCAATCCCGCTCTTTCCTTTAGCAAGGGAAGGAAGGAGACTGGGACTAATGCAAACCCTTCCCAGAACTTCGCATTAATGCCTCCAACTCTAAATATTCTTCCCAGCCCGTTTTCGGATGAGTTACAATTCCTCAGTCATTTCGAAAAGGCCCAGAAGTCTGACTCTTGATCATGCCGCTCCTATACTCCGATCAAGTTGCCAGAGGCAGGGCATTCCTCCTCACTCTTACAACCAGGAAGACTAGCCCAGGTGTGGTGAAATCCAGTCAGTTCTAGAGGGTCACTCAGATTCCTCCCACCAGTCAGTCAGTTTTCTTAATGTAAAGAACTGAGGGTTTGTATATCGTGTAGGAACAAATCACGATTTTTAAAAGTAAATTGACAAACCTGAGGTCCTGTACATTATTGCTCACCTCATGCCACCCTTCAATCTGAAACCTGGGCCAAAAGGAATGGAAGACGGCCAAAAGTAATGTGGGTGTTTACATTTAAGCAGGCGGGCCTACCTGCCTACCAGATGGTAGTCACTGCCTAACCCCCTTGTTCAAGAATTTAATGGCAGTATTCTAGCCTACACTGAAAGTAATTCCTAGTGTAAAGAGCCTCAGGTTTGTATAGTTAGGAAAAATATAATTTACTTTAAAAGATTGTGATATTTTCATATATGTTAACTGAAGGTGAATTTTTCGGTTGATATGAATCACATCACCATGATTCATATACTATACACATTTAAGTTACAATTGTCCTTTAATATCTAATTGGCTCTATTTCACAATTAATAATTTTCATATATGTTAACTGAAGGGGGATTTTTTAGTTGATAAAAATTAGATATTAAAGGACATTTGTAGCTTAATGCATATATATGAATCACAGTGATGTGATAAGACTCATAATATGGCTATGCGTGACAAAGGCACTACAAAGTTATCGAGGTCAAGGTGGGTTAATGCAGTCTAAAACAAAGAATACCTGAGCGCGACAGGGATTTGTAGGTCAGAGGCAGCATTAACTTATACCTCAAGTGATAGCCTTGTGGTTAAAGAGTTTCACTGTATGTCCTGATTCATGATTCCATGGTTTGTGTCCATGAGCCGACAAATTTCTTATCAACTAAAACATTCCCTTTTGGTTAACATATATGAAAATATATTAATTCTGAGGTAGAAGGAATTATATATTAAAGGACATTTGTAGCTTACTGCATATGTGAATCACGTCGATGTGATAAGACTCATAATATTGTTACATGTGATTAAAGCACTACAGAGTTAATAAGGTCGAGGTGGGTTGATGCCGACTCTAAAACAACAAATACCTCAGCGCAACAGGGATTTGTAGGTGAGAGGCGGCATTAACTTATACCTCTCGTGATAGCCTTGTGGTAGAAGAGCTTCACTGTACATCCTGAATTCTTGGTTCCATGGTTTGTGCCCGTGAGGCGACGAATTTCTTATCAACAAAAAAATTCCCCTTCGGTTAACATATATGAAAATATATTAATTCCGAGGTAGAGCTAATTAGATATTAAAGGACATTTGTAGTGTAATGTGTATATATATAAAATAATTCTTTCAACAATTCTCCCTTTGTATCTGTCTATCCATCTTTCACATTCTACTACTATCATTTGGTGTAAAGAGAGAGAGAGAGAGAGAGACTGTTTGCCCAGGTGCTACCCTACACATGTCAAGATGATTGACAGTTAGGTCTACATCCCACTCCTCAAGTGGGAGACTACGTAACAGTAAAAGATTGGGCAAAAGCAAATATAATAATTTAATGTTTTGCTGTTTACATTAATATTATTTAAAAATTAGTAAAAAAAATCATTTATCGTGAAAGATTTATTTAGTCACAAGAATATAATGAAAATATGGTAATTAGTTAATATTGTCGTACAAAAAATTCTGCGAATTAGTGAATTACCCGCAATATATTTGGAAAAATCTGTGACTAACTGAAGCCATGAATGGTGAACCTCAATATAATAGCTGGGGTGGGAGACTCCTTCTATGAATACCTGCTCCCTCAATTACCTTTTCCCTGGTTGCTTATTCCTGTGAGCAGTGTTGCTAACACTTCTCTCTCCCTGCATGTGTTACCAACCACTTCCTTCCCATCCTGCCCATTTTGGAAATTCTTTCTCCTGCCTCCCCCTCTCTCTCTGCCCTTTCTTAGCCTGTTTATAAGTGTAAGCCGTTACCAGCACTATTTCAGGCTCATGCAGCTTTGTTAATCAGTGTAGTGCCCTTTTTTTAAGTTTTATTAATTCACATAATCTTGTAAATATATCTTTGATCCGGGGAGGGGGAGCTGGTTGTAAGCAGGTAATGTCGAGTTGCAGATAATCAAGGGATAATCAAGGGATTACTGTATTTAAAAGTAATAAAGCTGACTATCAGATTTAAGTGCATTGCTCAAAGCAGCTAGTGTCATGCTTAAAGTTTCCTTAATATCCATCATGAAGAATATTTTACTTCTCTCTTGTATACTGTATTGTAAATTAGTCGTTTTTATTGCAAAAAATACTACACATTCATCCTAGTCTTGTCAAGAATGATATAATAGTTTGATGTGTCTTCATCTTCAGGAAGATCAAGGTTCTTTTCCTAACTTAGTCCGTCATATTACCTTCCCCTTCTTTCCCTTACATGGCAACAAGAGAATTTTTTTTTATCTATGTTAAAATTTATATTAGAAAAGTAAACCTAAAAGTCCAAGGACAAACAATAAAAGTTCAAAGCACAGAAAGAAAATGTATTTTCCTTCCTATTTGAGATGTTGTCTAAAATCATTAATGGCAAAGTTAATTTTATAATAATTTTCATTTTTCCATCAACCTTTATTTTAGAATACCTAATATGAATATGTACTGCACCACAGACTAGTGGTATCAAAAATCATGAACTTACATGTCATAGTATATACAAGCAGTCCCCGGCTTTCAACGGGTTAGGCTTAAGACGTTAAAGGTTACAACGCTTTTCAATTATATTCGCCAGAAATTATTTCCAGGTTTACGATGCACGTTCCAGGGTTACGACGCCGATCTGATGGAAGAAATTACTCCAAAAATGCAAAATAATCAATAATTGAAGATTTTTTTGATGAAAAATGCAATAAAACAGTTTACATAGTTTTTAATACAGCCAAAGCATTAAAAGTAAGATTTTCTTAGGATTTTGACGATTTTCTGGCTTACGACGATTTTCGGCTTACAGTGCGTCTCCAGAACGGAACCCCCGTGGTAAGCCAGGGACTGCCTGTCTTATGAGATTTTGACTGTGTTGTGAGAGTGAAGAATCTAAACTCAATTAGCAGTTACTCAGTACATACACATAACAGCAGTATTTATTTCTGTAAAATATTGCTTGTAAGATATGTAAATCATCTACCCTTCTAATAGCATTTGCTGTCAGAAACTAGGAAGTTTAAATACCAGTGGTGTTTCAAGTGTAAGGCTCATTAAATGTTTTAAAATAATGACAATTATTTTTTATCTGTGTTTTATCCTGTGAACATCATCATAATTATTGAGTGTACTTTATATGGTAAGACCAAACATTCATTTAAAATGGAAATACAAGTATAATTTCATGAAATTACTAATTAAATGATACATGGATAGAAATTTAGATTTTGAATCCTCATTAGATTCACAATGTACTGTAGGTGCGTACGCTCTCTGCTGTGGATCTAACTGAACATTGGGACCTTTAACTCCTTTACTCCTCCTCTTATAAATTTTCCCCTTTCCCTCCATCTTCTTTCGTTGACAACCTTGGCATGGATTTGGACTATTGAATTGACCGCTCTTTTAATGGCATGCCACTCCACCCGTAAAACTAGAGTACCTTATGTGGTTGAGCGAGGGGAAATTTTTATGTCAAGCTATCCCTGCAGTGCGGGGTCCGATCTCATGGGGCTGACGACCCTCAAGGCACTGTGGGTATGGCGTATATCCAGGCGAGTGTCCCAGGGCAGTTACCATTGTGTAACAGTATTGCTCCTCCCCCAGTTGGGCCTCCCTGGTGAGAGGGACCTCATCCTGGACGAAATTTACACTTTTATTATATGGAAAATTTAAGAAATATCCCCATGACTCCTGGCACGGATTTGGACCATTCTAAAGAAAGTTCAAGTCACAAAGACCAGATTGGTATTAAAACGTTAATACCATATACTAAACCTAGGAAACCTAAATACTGTCATGACCCAACCTTGACTCACTTTGACTCCCTCTTTGGGAGTGGAAGTTGGTCAAGGTTTCTAACCATGGAAGCAGAACAAAATATTTAAGCCTTGATATTAGAAAAATTTTAACTAAATAGACATCCAACGGCAAAAATGTCGTTCAGCAAAATAAAAGAGAAGACTTGGCTTATAGAAGCCAAAACAAAAAACCAGTCTGAAGACTATCTGTGTATAAAAATTATAGACACCATTAATGTTAAAGTGGAAAAGCATGATAGTATGAACAGCATTGTACTTCCTGACAATAATGACAAACCAATCAATAAGAAAATGCTTTTAGACTCTCAAAAAGAGATACCCCAAGGTTGAGGATTGTGAGGTGTATGATGTGACAAGTAAAAGAGGCAGTAAACAAGTACTAAAAATAGCAAAAATAAAATTTGAGGGTTCAGATCTACCTCAAAAAAAAAATTTTTAGGCCAAAATAGAGTTAAGGCTCTATATTCTAAAGCCACTGCAGTGTCAAAATTCCATTAAGTATGGGCGCGCACACAGAAATTGCAGGAATGAACCGGTATGCACTTATTGTGGATCTACAGAATCATCATGCAAGATCCAAAGAATGCATGTATTACATATAAAACATGGAATTAGAAATGTTAAAAGAAAGAATAGGCATGTCTATAACAGAGGCTAAATTAGAATTGAAAGTGAGAGAAATTCGAGATCCTGCTAAGAAACGTACATATTCTTTTATAACAGAAACCAGTAATGAAACAAAAACAAATACAGATGAAAATAACAAGATGCAGCAAAATAGGTCTCAAGAAGAAATCAGTAATATACAGGAAAAAACTAAGACAGCAAATCAGGAAACAGGTGCAGATGATATGGATAATATTCTATCAAATTCATTTGAAGTATTAATGCAAATAGAAGCACAAGAAGATACTACCGCAGAGGTGGAAGGAGGAAGTTGTGATACCGGAAATTAAAGGAATAAAAGACCTTTAGACAGAACACCTACAAAAACAAAGAAACCAACTATAGTTAGAGAAACATCGGTCAAACCAAAAACAAAAGATATAAAGGAAGAACAAAAACAAAATGAGAACATACCTTTATCTCCTAAAATAATAATAAAACCTATAGATGCAGAGATCCAAAACACCAAAGAAGTGGAGGAGAACCATACCATGGATGATGGTGACTATGTCAAGGGTGATGAGATTACTCCATCATCAATAATCGGTACAATAAGGACAAATAAAGCAGTAGATATACATGACAGCACATGTGCTTGCAATGATTGCTTCATTGCATTGTGCTATAATAACAAAAATATAACAAAAGATTGCTTAACAAACATTATAAGAAATTTTATGAAATATAGGAAGAAAGAGGCCACCGATTTAAACACCCATGAAAAAGGATGTATGTGTATTGAGCACTTAAAATATTATAAAGATAAACAAGTGAATGTGATAAATAAAATTTTATAAAAACTTCAAGTTGATAATAATACAAAAAAAGAAAACAAAACATGACTGATATAACATAATATTTTCAATAGTTATATTATACAATGGAACGTAAATGGTCTACAGACCAGATTACACCTGGGAAAAGTACAAAGGTTATTAAAGGAATATGAACCAATGATATTATGTTTACAACATGTCAATAATACAATACCAACAATAGATAAATATACCTTAATATCAACATCACAGGAAGAAGAAGGAAATTTATGTACAGCCATATATGTACTACATAGCAAAGTATGTTATGACAAAGTACCTGTAAACATTGCTGATCTCCAAATATCGGGTGTTAAAATTCGAATTAAAAACGATAATTATATCATTTATAATTTATACAACCAACCAAATAAAGATTACGATATTGATAAACATGGAGAATTACTTAAAAGTGCCAAAGAACCTATAATAATAGTAGGGGATTTTAATGCTCACAACCCAATATGGGACTGTAACTGTTCAAACTCAAATAGAGCAGGAAGTAAAGTAGAAGAACTTATAGATTCAAATGACATGTGTTGTATAAATGATGATGAAGTTAGCACATATTATTCAAAAACGCATGGAACATTTTCCTCCATAGACTTAGCTCTATGTTCAACAAGAATAGTTGACAGATTGGATTGGAACACAATTGATGACTTGTACACCAGTGATCATTTCCCAATATTACTTTCCTTTTTACAAAATAATCCAGCAAAACATGTTCCTCACTATAACATTTATAAAGCAGATTTGGAGCGATATGAAATGCATACTAGAAGTATACCGCCATTTGAATATCTAAAAGACCATAATGAAACTTATAAGTTTCTTGTTAATTTCATAAAAAATGCTGCAGATAAAGCAATATCAAACTCAAAACCCCATTCAACAAAGCACAAAGTTCCATGGTGGTCCAATGAGCTAACAGAATTAATAAATATAAAACACTCAATAGGGAGACGATTGAATAATTTGAATAGAAAGTTCAGTAAAATAAATAAAGCATTACCAATATTAGAAAGTACTTTACAAAAAATGACTATATTGTCGCTAGAAATTGATGCTTTAAAGCCTGTAAACAACAAAATATCTGCAAAATTTCAAAAGGAAGTAATTCAAGGAAGAATAATTTCATGGAGGAAATATGTATCAGAACTCTAAAAATACTCCCATACAAAAAATATGGGGAAAATTCAGGAAAATAAATACCCATGCAAAACCACCCAGACATGCCATATTAAAAGACGGAAAAAGAATTCATGATCCAAAAGAAATAAGTAATATATAATAGGAGAAAACTTAGCAAGTATAAATAGTGATAGAAATTTAGATGACCACTTCCGCACAAAGAAAAGTAATTTAGACCTAATAACAATAAATTTCGAAACAATAGAAGACATATATTATAATGGAAAATTTAATATGGAAGAGTTGGAATATGCTCTCACAAACAGCAATAAATCTGCTCCTGGAGGCGACAATATTTGTTTTGAGATCATCTGCCAATTAGCACCTCTGGCAAAGTCATATTTATTACAATTTTATAATCATTTTTGGCTTAGAAACTCATTTCCTGATGAATGACATAAAGCAATAATAATCCGTATCCACAAACCTGGAAAAGATCCAAGTAATGCAAATAACTACAGACCAATTTCTCTAACAAGTTGCTTATGAAATTACTAGAAAAAATGGTAAATGCTCGATTAACATGGCACATTCGAGAAAATAAAATTTTGACTCCCACTCAATTTGGGTCACATTGATTGATTGATTGATTTATTAATTCTTACTGGCGTCGCAACGACGAGGTTATTGACGCCGTATCATTAAAAGGAATTGCAAAGGAAAAAGTCAATTAAAATGCTATAAATATGTTTATATAAAATCTGTCAGAGAACTACAGAGAACCCAAAAACACACGAAATACCTATCTCACCTACACACCTATTTCAAATTAATTGTAAACAAAAAATACAAGCAACATAGGCAACCCGCAAACTTCCAAATTCTACAGATTTCTGTCAAAATAAATATATATTAAAAGTACTAAAACATTATATATGGTAATAGATATATCAATTGGAGGTAAATTTTATGTATATAAAAATTTCCTGATCTAAAAAGACTTAAAAGCAAATTATATACACTGACACATACTAACACATACACAAACTCAAACATCTTGACCAAACTAACCTAAATTTTTTCAAGAAGACCTGCTTCTCGAAGGTAACTAAAAAGCTTATCCTCATTAAAATCTCTGCCTATAATGGCATCCAGTTTAAGATCCATTCTTCCAACTACGTTAAAATGACGGTTCCTTGCTGATATTAAGCTGGGGCATTCTACTATTAAATGTTTTACTGTGAGGGGAACAAGACAATCCTCACAAAATGGTTCAGGGTCATTGTTCATTAAAAACCCATGAGTAATCCGTGTGTGGCCGATCCGTAACCTACATAATGCAGTCTCTTTCCGACGGTCTTCTAACATATAAAGCCAGGGGTTGATTACATCAGTGAGTTCTCTCATTTTATTATTGCTCTCTATTGTCCAATAGAATTGCCAAACTGATTCTACAGTCTTTTTAATTTCAGGAATGTAGTCTGAACAGGGAATTGCTATACTTTTTGGATTTTTTGATGTACCTAACTTAGCCAATTCATCAGCTCGTTCATTTCCAACAATACCAACATGTGAAGGAACCCAGCAGAGGTTAACTACCTTCTGTTTTTGTTTTAATAAAAACAACCACTCTGTTATTTCCAGTACCACAGGGTGTACTGGATTAAAAGATGCCAAAGCTTCCAAGGCACTCTTGGAATCACTAAAAATGGTAAAATTATCTCCTTCTAAAGTTACAATTTTCTTTAGGGCTGTTAAAATGCTAAAAAGTTCAGCAGTAAAAATAGAAGCACAACTTGGTAATGCACCACTAACACTACTGTCAGGGTATACCACTCCAAACCCAACGCCTCCTGCACTGGATTTGGAGCCATCGGTAAAGAATTGCCTTGAGTTATCATGTTTTTCAGCATGGCAAAGGAATTTCTGCTTAAGAATATCACCTGAACAGTCTGCCTTGCAACCAGAAAACCATTTACAATATTTCACAGAGGGCAACTTCCATGGAGGGAATCTTGAAAATTTTGCTGGAATTACGTTTCCTTTTATTACATTGAGCTCCTCTAATGCATATTTTACCCTGTATCCAAAAGGCTTTGGATATGAAGCATATTTTTCATAAATACAAAAATTGCCTTTAAAAACAGTATTGTACGCTAAGGACTCAGGAGTTCTCTGTATGCGGTACCAATATTTCAACAGGGTAAATTTTCTTATCAAATCTAAGGGCAGTTCACCTGCATCCACTAATAAACTAGATATTGGAGAGGATCTAAAGGCTCCTGTTGCAATTCTAATTCCCCCATGATGAACTGCATTCAAAGTATCTAATCTCCTTGTCGTAGCTGATGAGTAGATTTCTGACCCATATGCCAATTTTGAAGCAACTATTGCTTTATAAACATGTAACAAGTGCTTTCTATCAGCCCCCAATTTGTATGACCTAAGACTTTTAAAACATCTAAGGCCTTCATGCATTTGACTTTGAGGCTCCTGAGATGAGCTTCCCATGTCAACCTGCTGTCAAAGATGAGGCCGAAAAACTTTGTTTCCTGTACACATGTGAGTCTCTGTCCATTTAAAAAGAGATCTGGGTCTGGATGAACCCCTCTGATACGGCAAAAATGCATAACAACTGTTTTGGCAGAGGAAAATTTAAAACCATGCTCAGCTGCCCAACTGTTAACTTTATTTATTACCAACTGGAGTTTTCGCTCTGCAACAGACATTTTAGATGCAGCACACGAAATAGATAAATCATCAACGAACATTGTTGACATTACATCTTTTGGAATTTTTGAGGCTATCCCATTTATGGCTAAGGCAAACAGAGTGACACTTAACACACTTCCCTGTGGTACTCCTTCCTCTTGTTCTTTCAAATTAGACAGAGTACTACCTACTCTGACTTTAAAATAACGGTTTTTTTAAAAAGACTTTAATAAAAAGTGGTAGTTCTCCACGCAGACCAATTTCATGCAAGACTTTCATAATTCCATGCCTCCAGGTAGTATCATAAGCCCTTTCTAGGTCAAAGAAAACCGCCACATAATGCTGCTTGGAAGCAAATGCCTGACAAATTGCATTCTCCAAACGTATCAATACATCTGTGCAAGAATGCATACGGCGAAAGCCACACTGAGATGATGATATAATCTTCTTTGATTCTAAAAACCATACCAACCTAAAATTTACCATTTTTTCCATAAGTTTACAAAAACAGGAAGTTAAAGCTATTGGTCTATAGCTTGTAGGGACAGATGAATCTTTCCCTGGCTTGACAAAGGGTAAAACTGTTGCTATTTCCCAAACACTAGGGTAACCACTCTCCTTAAAAATTCTATTAATAATACTTAAAATAAAAAATTTAGTTTCCTTTGAAGTATTCTTGATAATTTCATATAAAATTTCATCAGGTCCAGGTGCAGTGTTTTTACTGTTACCAAGAGCAAATAAAAATTCCTCCATGGTAAAAGGCATATTATATGATTCAGATTTAAAAGAGGTAAAATCAAGTGTTTCAGACTCTGCTAACACTCTCTCCCTGTAGAATGGAGAATTTTCATCCCTACTTGATATCATTGCAAAATGTTCTGCAAAAACATTGCTTACAGCCTTTGAGTCTGTTATAAAGTCACCGTTTACTTTTAAAACTGGAAGGGGACTAGGATTGTACTTTCCTGCTATTTTCTTAATAACTCTCCAGATCTTGGTCATAGGTGTTTTCCAGGTAATTGTTGATATGATATAAAAAGTGCCCATGATTCTCGTCTCGCATGCTTTATTTGCCATCTGAATTTGGCTCGAGCCTTTTTAAAGGAGATCAAGTAGCATTCACAGCGCTGTCTTCTGTACCTAGTAAAAGCTGCTCTTATGGCTTTATGTCTTATTTTGCATTGAACATTCCACCATGGAACAGGCTTCCGATGCAATTTTCCACTGGTTTTTGGGATTGCCTTTTCTGCTGCAAACATAAAAATCATTGTTAAATAGAACACTGCTTCTCCTATTGTTGGCATATCTTTTGCATCTAGTTCAGTATAACTGAGTTCCTCGAAAAGGGGTCAATTTGCTTTATTGGTACACCACCTAGGCATTCTGTATACTGGCTCATATTTCTCAGTTCTGATGACAATTGGAAAATGATCACTGCCGTATAGATCTTCCAATACCTCCCAGTTGAAGTCAATGAATGTATCAGAACTGGTGATAGATAAATCAATACATGAAAATGCACCAGTCTGAATGTGAAAATGGGTGGGTTTTTCAGTATTCAAAAGGGTCATATCTGAATTTTCTATTGATGATAAGATAAGGTTTCCTCTTTGATTTGTTAAAATGTCACCCCAAAGTTCATGTCGACCATTAAAGTCTCCCAATATCAGAAATGGTCGGGGTAGCTGTTCATACAAGTGTGTTAACTGTCGTTCAAGTATTGGGTTATTAGGAGGGAGATACAATGAACAAATTGTGTAAGTCTTTTTTAAGTGAATTTTGACAGCTACAGCTTGTAATTGAGTTTGCAACTGTATTTTTGAGTGAGCAATATCTCGTCTTACAAGAAGAGCACTTCCACCCGAATTTCCCTGTATAGGGAATTGGGAGTGGAATGCAAAAACTCTTTAGGAGTAAGCATTTTGTTGTTGCTTAGCATAGTCTCTTGTAGTGCTAAGCATACTGGATTATAAGTATTAATCAAACATAGTAGCTCTTCATATTTGGCGCGAAGTCCCTGGCAGTTCCATTGTAGTGTAGCAGAGAAAGTACCTATTTTCTAGAGGATGATCCCCTGTCCAGGATCGTTTTGTTATGTTTTTTCTTCGAAGATGACATCTGAGTTTTGTGACGGACTTTTGGTACAGTTCCAGATGTCGAAGGAGTACTTAGAGGGTCATTTGAATGTACCAAGTGATCACTTATGATGGTATTTGAAACAGCAGTATCTTTAGTATTATCTTCGACCCTTGCAGTATCTGGTTTATCATTTTCAGCTAGTCTAATTTTATTGTCTAAACCAAGCTGAACTGAGTTTAACATTTTGTTTGCCTTAGGTTCTACATTTGTTGCTGCTGTTTTGTATGATAAGATAGTGGGATACGACTCATTATTTTCCATTAATTCCGATGTTCTATGAGGGTCAGCTGAACCACAGGATGGTGAAGGTTTACTCATTTTTTGTTTTGAATCAACTTTTTCTACGGATGTATCTCCTTTCTCAAGGTGCTTGACTTTTGATTCAGGCATTGTTACAGACTCTTCACTTAAAGTCCTCTTGTTGACAATTTTCCCAGCATCCATTTTTTCTTCTTTATCTTCATTACACTTTTTGAGATTCAATTTCTTTTGTCTTTCCTCATTTCCTTTTACTGCATCTACAAATGACTTCTGGGTGTTGAATTTCTGCAAAGTCTTTTGTCTTAGATTAGATTAGATTATAAAATTTTTGGCTCATAGCCAAGCGCCGGAGCCGGGGGGCCATTCAGCGCATATATATCTTAAGAATAAAAAAGTCAATGTTGCACAAACAAACATACACAGAACCGATCAAACATACAAATCATTAATTCATAAAAACCAAACAAGAAACCTAAAACAATTAAGAGAAAATTAAAATTCATAAAAAAGACCAATATTTTTTAAAAATGTCATAATTTGCTCTATCAGAGCACCTTCACCTAAAATATCGGCTAGAGTCTTATTTGCCAGCAAACAAGCTCTACGTTTGATTTCAGAATGTGGGCACTCCACTAAAATATGCATCACAGTCAAATCCACATGACAGGTGGAACAGCGAGGAACCTGCCTATCCGCTCCACCCGTCATTAGATACCCGTGAGTATATTTAGTGTGGCCAATACGTAATCTAGCTAAAACTATCTCAGACCTTCTATCCATCCGGGTATAAGGCCAAGGATGAACAGAAGGCCTAATCGACTTTAATTTAAGATTATTATCTAAAGTAGACCAGTGGGCCTGCCACTGGTCTCTACAATAAAATCGAATGGTACTTTTAAAATCGCAAACAGGGACGCCCATGTTAGAAATGTGCCTAAGCCTAGTTGCAGCCTTTGCAGCAACGTCGGCACGCTCATTCCCAACAATTCCAACATGGGACGGAGCCCAACAAAACCTAACAGAAAATCCTCTTCTATTAATTAAAAGATAAAACCAATCTTGTACTTCTTGCACTAAAGGGTTGCAAGAGACTAAGCTTTTGAGAGAAGATAAAACACTCAAAGAGTCGGTAAAAATGGTAAAAACCTTGTTAGTACAAGAACTATAAAAAATATATTTAAGAGCAGTCAAAATTGCCAGCAGTTCAGCTGTAAAAACAGAGGAATTAGATGGAAGCTTCTTTTTAATAATATTATCACTAGTCACTACAGAGCAACCAACACCATCAGAACCCTTCGAACCATCAGTATATATATGATGAGAATCACCATGTTCAAAAGCATGATCCAAGAAACTTGCCCTCAACTGATCACCAGAACTGTTGCTCCTGCTGTCCCTAATTGGGCAGATTTCTAAGTGTGGCCTATTCCAAGGAGGAAATTTTGAGGGCGAAATTTCAGCTACTGCAGGGGGTAGTAATCCCACCTCCCTGGCAGAGCTTGCTAGTCGAACTTCGAGCAGCTTTGGCAGTCTAGGTCTATTTGGGGCTCTATCAGTTGGTTCTCTAACATACTTATAATTAGGGTTTAGCTTTGATGTAAGTATTCTTGATATGACTCTCAAGCCTAATTCCTCCCTACGGATAAATAGTGGGGGAAAACCTGACTCAACTGGAGAAGTTCTATAGGCTCCCGTACAAATACGTAAAGCCATTATGTACAACATCTAATTTCTGCAGTGTTGTTTTGCATGCACAACCATAAACTTGACAACCATAATCAATTTTGCTTAGGCATAAAATCTGGTACATCCTCAAAAGGGTGATTCGATCTGCCCCCCAATTAAAATTAGACACAACTTTAAGAATATTAAGACGAAGCTTCACGTTACATACAACTTCATTAACATGTTGAGTAAAAGTTAATTTCTTATCAAATGTAACACCTAGATACTTAATGCTATCTTCATAAGGTAAAATCGAATCATTTAAAAACAATGTAGGGATCTCTTCCACTCTTAAGTCTTTTGTCTTGCTTCTTTAAAGGTAATGCGCTCTTAAGTCTTGATACAAAGTGTTTCTTTTTCAATGAGATACTTGATACATGATTTATGTGCTGCATTATGGTCTCCCCCACAATTAGGGCAGCATGGAGTAAGTTCACAATTCCCATGCTCTTTTCCGCCACAGTTAAAGCATATGGCTGGTTCATTCCTTTCTTTTTTCCTACATGTTGTTATCAAATGGCCAAACATTTGGCAATGGAAACATCTTCTGGGAGCGGGAATATACTGTCTAACTGGCAGGTGAAGCCATGCAGCATTCAGAAATTTAGGGAGTCTCAAACAATCAAAGGTGAGTATCAGAGTAGGTGTTGGATGTAATATTCCCAATACTTTTTTCTTGATTCGTCTCACATCAACCACCTTTTGATCAGCAAATTCTTTTCGGAGAGTGTCCTCAGAATAATGTAGGAGTTCAGTACTATACATTACTCCTTTAGACTGATTCATTGTTTTGTGAGGAGTGCTTTTTGCTGTGCTTCCTTCTACAGCACTAATCGACAGTAATTTTCTACTTTCATCTGGTGATGAAACTTCCACAAGCAAGCTTCCTTCACCTTGAGAGGCTATCTTTGGTTCTCTGCCAATGCATTTTACAATATCTCTATGGACATCAAATATATTCAGTTCTTTTATGCTTTTGTCGAGATCAAGAGAAAGGTATTTATTATAAGTCTCAGGTTCTTGAGATCCAAGTAAAATTCCAATATCAGGATTAGCATTCTTATTTCTATTATTAAATCTGCTATTCTTTCCTCTGTTCTGAACTACATAAGGGCTTGTAGTAACATTCAAAGAATCTTTGATGTTTTCATTGGAGGAGGTTGGGGATGGCAAAGGGAGGTCCTTATCCAAGCCTAAGGTTGTCAACGGTGCCAAAGAGTCGGGGGATCCAGGGGACAATGTACTAGACATATCATCCATGTTAGTTTGAAGGAAAAACACAACAACTGCTTGGGAAGACCAACAAGGTATCGCGGACTAGACAGGGTCCGACATTCTCCACCAATGGCACACGTAGAAGTTGCTTCCCCACGGTCTGCCCCATACCCTACCCTTTCGGGATAGCACCAATATGCTTGCAGTGGCCCAGGTATAAGCCAATCTGCCTGCTGGGAGTTCTACCCCCACTAATGGGGACAGACTCCCCACTCCAAACATATTGGTGGGCTTCCGGACAAAAGCCAAGAGTCCCATCCCAAAAACCAGCCCCCCCTGGATTCCGATGGGCTGATCCCTGGAGATGGTTCCGCCCTTAAGATAGCAATGGGAAAATCCCATCACCATCTCTTGGGTCCAAACCGTATTGGGTGGCGACTCACCACCACAACTCCCACAATTAGCTTCGAATGCAAACCCCCTCCAAACCACGAACCCCTCCCAGACTCACCCAAGCAGAAAAATTTTTCGAAAGTGGAAATGTCCACGCAAGTTAATGCCAAAAGTTTTGTAGGCGTTCCGTCAGGATCCGGCCTTCGCAAACTTGAAGGCAGAATCCCTTACCCCCTCACCACGTGAAGGAACCTACTCGAGGGGAATTTGGGTCACTGTGGTGTTGTTTGTGCAGTGAGTTGTGTTTCTGAGTTGTATGATTTTTGTGTTGTTGGTATTTGTTTGTGTAGTGATTATGTTGTTTTTTGGAGTTCTTGTATGGTTTTGGTGCTTGTCTGTCTTTGTGTGTTGGATTCAGTGGTTGTTGTGTCTCAACAACTGTATCCAGCGGACAGCACAGTGTCTCGCCCTGAATGTCTCGAGTCTAAGGTGAGTACATGTGTTTGTGTTTTGTGTATTCTGTGTCTCGTTAAGCCAATTGTCCTGTGTAATTAGTAATGTAAAGGGGAAAGTGTGGCTGGGGGAACTATTTGTCAGCTGTGGTCGATAAAGTAAATGTGGGGAGATCTTGTTGTTCTACTTTAATTTGCTTGTGATCCCACCACAAGATCACCCGTCAGGGCGTAATACCATTAAAATTGAAAAAAGTAAAAACCTTTTGGTAAATTCCAATGTTGTAACATTGGAATCATACATAGCAAAAGATAACTCTGAATCGGAGGCAAATAACCCTCCCAACCCCTAAAACTGCCATCACGCAGAAACCAGGCCCCAAAAAGGAAAAGAAACTTCCGACTGGACCATACACTGGCGCATTTTGACCACCTTTTTGGATCAGAGAACTGGTCAAGATTTCTGATCCTTAAAGCAGAAACGCCTCAGTGGCATGATCGGTATGGCCTTGACCTGCCACCTCGGTGGCCACAAGTTCAATTCTCGAGCATTCCTTTGAAGTGTTAGAGATGTGTATTTCTGGTGAAAGAAGTTCACTCTCGACATGGTTTGGAACACATGTAAATCCGTTGGTCCTGTTGCTGAATAACCACTGGTTCCATGCAACGTAAAAACATGATACAAACAAACAAACTTAAAGCAGAACATAAAATTCTAAGTGCTTAGTTGAAAACAAATTACTGAACCTGTGTCCATCCCAAGAAATGGACTGCAAATATACCAAAATTAATGAGTGGTTATTAGAAGTAACCACTAAAAAAACAATCCACTGCCTTTTTGAACATAAAAGAAATTAATGGCATAAAAGTAACAATGACAAGTCATGAAATGTTAAATTATGTTCAAGGTACGGTCATCTTACCTAACATTGAGGGTGAAGATCTACCTCCAAGACACTTGGTACTTGACTCCCTTAAACTAAGGAATAATAATAATATACATGACCTAAAAGTTTATTTAATTCTAAGTAGAAGGGATAAGAATAAACAAAGTAAAATTGCAAAAGTAAATTTTACTGGCAAAAGTCTTAACACTTGAAATAAAAATTCTTGGGCAAAGTAGAGAAGTACGCCCATTTACACCAAAACCACTTCAGTGCACACAATGCTCAAAATTTGGCCCCACACAAAAATTGTCATAATAAGACAATATGTGGAGTCTGCTCATCTGAAGAGCATACTACAAATTGGAATTGTAGTCTCCCAAAGTGTGCCAATTGTGGGTTAGCTCATCATAGTAGATCTAAAGAGCGCTCCTTTTACCAATACAATATGGAGAGGTTAAACTGTTAATGAGTAGAACAGGAATGACAGCTAAAGAAGCTAGACTGGAGTTAAAAGTAAGGGGGTCCTTGATCCATCCAAAAATCCCTTTTTCACAACTGCTGTTAAAAACCTAAACCTTAACCAACATAATATCAAGCAGCAGAATAATAAAGATATGCAACATATCCAACATGCTAAAGTACTAACATCCAAAATAAGTACAGCATTTTATCCACTGCTGCTGCTATTAACGTTGAAGATTCTGATAGCTTTGCTATGGGAACTTCAATGGAAGACGAATCAAATAACTCCAACTCCCGAAATGACAAAAAAGATAAGAATCCTGGAAAGAACTCCACCTAAAGGGAAAAAATCAAATGATGAGAAGTGCAGTCATTTTAAAAAAAAATCCTACCTGCATCAAGTGAGGAGTTCAAAAAAAGAAATTGTGCTGACTTCATCTCAAGTGGAGGTCCCCCTCGATATGGGACAACCTTGTCGTGGTGAGGGGGCTCTGGAACCCAGAAATTAGTTCCTGGGTTTGAGTCCATAGTCATATATTTTTTACATATTCATTCAGAGCAATACTATGGAATTTTCTACTTTTTGTAAAATTTATTGGACCTGACAAAGAGGAAAAAATATCATAGCTGGGATTGGGTTTATATCCGAAGCTAAATAGTGGGGACTGTGGTGGGGCCATCAACTGCCCGATAATGTTCGAACCTGAGAGTTATCAGGTGGAACTATTCTGCAGGACTGGACCATGGATTCCAGGGGGGTCTGGTTTTGGGTTTAAGACTCTTGGCATTCTATCCGGTTTGCCCATAATGTGATTAGGGTGGAGATGATTGTGGTCTTGTAATGCTCTCAGTCCTATCAAGCGGGTTTGGTTTACACTTGGGCCACTATAGTCATGTTGTGCCATCCCCTGTGGGGTAGGGTAGGGACGAGGACATTTGGGAGTCAGTTTCTCACTTGTGCCATTGGTGGAAGAATAAACTCCATAAAAGGCTGATGATATCTTTTTAAGGTTTTCAGGTTTTTTATTCCTCCCCTCTCAAATCTTTGTCTAGCAGTTCTAAGGATTCGAGTACCCCTGGGCCCTATGATGGTGCTCTCTTGGCCCAGATGACCTCTGCACCCACCGTGGAAATTCAAAATTCTCCTAAAGTTAATGACTTCTCCAAAAACAAATTTATAAAAAGCAGCAATAACGAATCTGATCCTCCTCCAGACTTCCCCTCCCTTGGACCCTCTAGCCATGCTTCATTGTTGACAACTTCAATCAAGAACACAGACTTCTCTAAGAAATCTTCCTAAGTTAAATCCTCAACACAGCCAGGTTGTGTGAAAAATTTGAGAATGCTCCATATCGAAGACTTACCAGTCAGCTGTGATTACGAAATGATCTTGACAGCTTTGAAATCGTTTGGAACTGTTGCAGAAATCAGGTTGAACTTTATTGATAGTGAAACTAAATGGGAAGCTTGGGTTACTTTTAGTAGCCATGATGAGGCTCTAAAGGCTAGTAGTTGTAAGGATTCGAGTGGCATACAAATCGGTCAAGCTACAGTGCGAGGAGCCTTAACAGACAAAGTCCCCAAAGACTTGGACATTTATCTGCCATCTAAATGGGCTCAAAATAAACCAGAGAGAAAGCAGATTGCAGAAGTAAGAACTCCTAAACCTGCTATGTGGGTGGTAGCTTCAGCCAAGGAGGAAAATTATAACTATGTACTACAGAATTTGCAGGTTTCTTCAGAAAATAGTGGAAGGAATAAAGAGCGGTGATATTTCTCGGTTTGGGAAGAACACCGTCCTTATTCATGCCAAGTCCACAACCCAAGCACAAGTGCTGACCTTGTTGAACATTAAAAGTGATGAAATGATCAAGAAGATCAAACCCCACTTAAGCTTTAGTTATGGGAGAGGAGTACTATATGACACGACAGAAGAAGAAATTTTAGAAATGAGACCCACTTCAGTTTGGAGAGTGAAAAAGGCAGTTATTGCCAACATGAGCATTTTAACTTTTGTAGACGCTGAAGTACCTTCTCATGTCATATTTGAAAATGAAAGGGTGCGAGTACGTCCTTTCCAGCAAAAACCAATGCAGTGCTATCATTGTTTCAAGTTTGGCCACTCATCAAAAAACTGCGAAAATGCTAAAGTTTGTATAAATTGCTCTGATGTCCATCATGATGATGAATGTAACAGAAAAACAAAATGTGTGAATAGTCAACTGGAACATAAATCCAATAAAAAAAAATTGTGAAATATTCAAATTTGAACTGTCTGTACTAAATAAAGCCAATGCAGAGCATATAAGTATTGGTTTTGTTAAAAAACAATTAGGACAACAACATAGGAGCTGTGCTCAAGCTCTTAAGCCATTACCCCTATCTACCACTAGAGGTGCAGTGGCAGCACCCCCTAATGTAGCAGGTGCATCAACCCCTGTGGTAGTGGCCCAGCCATCTGGGTCAGGTGCTCGGCCTGTTGAGGCTAGAGTGCAATCCTCCAAGGAGGATAAGATGGCATTAGACCCAACCACCTTGGAATTGCCTCAGGCTGCATCGCTGCCTGATATAACGGTGACTGAAGAGCAAAAGCACCAAAAGAGGAGATGTTCCCCCTCTTCCTCTCTGCCATCAAATCCAATTAAACTTGCGTCAGTTAGTAATAGATACAAAGTACTAAGCTCAATGCAAGAACCTCAGCTTGAATTGAAACAATTTGACAAGAAAGGGAAACAAAATGGCCTAGTAAATTAACGGACAACAAACCAAACCTATCAAGACCAGTCCTTAAATCATCACTAGATACCGCTCATGAACAAAAGAGAGTAAATGAAAGGGCTCCATCCAAAGGGCCTTCCACTAAGCCCAAAAAATAGTTTTCATGTCATTACTCCATGACCATAACCCAGGCATTGTGTGTCTTCAGGAAATTAAGCTTGGAAGCACATATAATCCTAGGTTAAATTACAGCATATATAATTCTCCATCACCAATAAGAGATAGAGCTAAGGGAGGTGCAGCAATTATTGCTTATAAGTCGCTGCAACACTCCTTGCTATCAGCTAATACTCATCTCCAAGCTGTAGCAGTAACTTTCATTTTAGACAAGCAGATTACAGTCTGCTCCATCTACCTTACTCCTGATTTAGATTTCACTTATAATGATATTCATTTATTGATCTATCAGCTACCTACTCCGTTCCTCCTCCTTGAAGATTTTAATGCTCACGACCACATTTGGGGTGGGAACATGGTAGATGCAAAGGGTAAGATGTTGGAGGGTATTATGGATGGTCATGATATCATTCTACTTAATAATGGAGCCACAAGTGCCTCAGTGGCGTGGTTGGTGTGGTCTTGGCGTCCTACCTCGGTGGTCGCGAGTTCCATTCTCGGTCATTCCATTGATGAGTGAGGGATGTGTATTTCTGGTGATGGAAGTTCACTCTCAACGTGGTTTGGAAGTCACGTTTAGCCGTTGGTCCGTAGCTCAATAACCACTGGTTCCATGCAACGTAAAAACACCATACAAACAAACCAATAATGGAGCCATGACATATCATAATGCTTACTCTAGTATGTATATTGATTATGAATGGTCAGTTAATGAATATCCAAATGGGAGTGACCACTTCCCAATTCATATAAAATCGGTTAAAAATCAGCCATCTGAGTCACCTCATAAATGGAAGGTAGATGAAGCAGACTGAAAGAAATTTAGCAAGTTTCTCAGTGGAGAAGAATGTTAAATCATTTCCATCCATATCAGAGGCATATAATTATTTTAATGACACTACCATCAACAGTGCAATTGCCTCTATTCCAACAACGAAAGGAAAGCCTCTCAGACCAGCAGTTCCTTGGTGGAACAAAACTTGCAATAGTATGAGAAAGATCCCTAGAAAATGCTAAAAAAATATTTGGAGTGGAACTGCACAATCAAGGGTCATTTACCAACGTGCTGTGCCCAAGCAAAATAAATATTTTAAAAAGGCAAAAAGAGAAGAAGAACATTAAAATACTAAACGGCAAGTTTGTCCCTGAACCTCTGCCTACCCTTAAGATAAACGGTGACCTAATTACCCAACCAGATAGGGTCGCAGAAAAATTAGGACAACATTTCTCGAGAATTCCAAGACATTAGAACTGTCCAGATTTCTCTTGATTTAAGGGAAAATAATTTTGAACCATATAATGCAAAATTTAAACTGCAGGAACTCAAAGATGCCTTTCAGAATACCAAAACATCATCCTCTGATGAAGATAAAATACTTTATGAAATGCTGAAACATCTCCCAGAAAAGTAAATGAAATTTTTTCCAGATATAATAAATGAAATCTGGGAAACTAGTATTACTCTTAAGAGCTGGAAATTATCATTAATCATCCCTATGAAGAAAGCAAACAAGGATCCTTCTTTACCCAGCAGCTACAGACCAATAGCTCTCACCAGTTGTGTTTGTAAGCTGAAGGAAAAGATGATTAGCACCAGACTTGTATGGCACTTAGAAACAAGTAAATTGCTTTCTCCATTCCAGTTTGGTTTTAGGAAAAGTAGATCTACTTTGGATCCCTTACTCAGGCTCTCAAACCAAATACAACAAGGATTTGCTAAACAGAGCCAAACAATAGGAGTTATCTTTGATTTGGAAAAGGCATATGACACCACATGGCGCTTTGGTATAATAAAAAAGTTGTACAAGATGGGAATTAAAGGAAAATGATCAGATATATAAATTCGTTTTTATCAGAAAGATATATTAAGGTAAGAGTTGCATATAGTGTATCACGACCGTTTTACTAGAAGAGGGAGTTCCTCAGGGTAGTGTCCTTAGTGTCACCCTCTGCTATTGCCATTAATGATGTATTAGAAAATATACCATCACCAGTAAAAGGCTCTTTATCTGTAGATGATCTGGCTCTGTACTGCACAGGATATGATGCAGCTTCTACTAGTAGGTTCATGGGAAGAGCCATTGATAAAGTAAGCAAGTGGGCTAATGAGCAAGGATTTCGATTCTCCATATAAAAAACTGACGCTGTTCAGTTCTGCAGGCACCGAACTAAAAAAAACTATTCCAACTCTTACCATAAATGGAATTATTTTACCTTACTTCACTAAAGTAAAATTTTTAGGAATGGTCTTTGATGAAAAGCTCACTTTGAATAATTATATTGACCAGTTAAAAGTGAAAGTGAAGAAATCACTAAATATTTTAAAAGTATTATCTCATTTTAACTGGGGTGCTGATAAGAATCATTGTTAAGGCTTTACAATGCAGTATGGTTATCTAAGTTAGACCATGTCTGCCAAGTATATTCATCTACTTCAAAGACTAAACTTAAGGAATTGGACACTGTGCATAATACGGGGCTAAGGATCTGCACTGGAACCTTTAGAACTTCACCCATTGAAAGTATCTATGTAAACTCCCATCAGCTCCACTAGACCTAAGGAGGCATGAGCTAGGCCTGGGATACACCATGAAGCTGGAAAGCTGTAGGGAGAATCCTTCTTTTGAAACAGTGTGATTCAAGTCTTTTTAGATTTAGTGGATTTTCAACACCATTTTAAATTAGACAGCTGGGTGAACTGGAGGGTGAAAATATAAAAACACAGAAGATCTACAAGTTAAACATCCTGCTATCCCTCCTTAGTTTATTCCAGCAATAGATGTATGCACTGAAAAGATAGAGAAGAAAGGTCGTCCGGAAGAAGTCAGAAACAAGTTTTTGGAGCATGGAGAGAGTCATATAAATGACAGGAAAATCTATACTGATGGATCAAAATCAGAAGTTGGAGTGGGCTGTGCAGTGGTGTGTGAGGGGGAATCATATAATTAGATTAGATTATAAAATTTTTGGCACATAGCCAAGCGCCGGAGCCGAGGGGCCATTCAGCGCATATATATCTTTAAGAATAAAAGTCACTGTCGTACAAACAAACACACACAACCGATTAACATACAAATCATTCATTCATAAAAACCAAACAAGAAACCTAAAACAATTAAGAGAAAATTAAAATTCATAAAAAAGACCAATATTTTTTAAAAATGTCATAATTTGCTCTGCCTGAGCACCTTCACCTAAAATATCGCCAAGAGACTTATTTGCCAGCAAACAAGCTCTACGATTGTTTTCAAAATGAGGGCACTCCACCAAAATATGCACCACAGTCAAATCCACATGACAAGTGGAACAAGCTGAGGAACCTGCCATATCCGCTCCAACTCATCATTAGATACCCGTGAGTATATTTAGTGTGGCCAATACGTAATCTAGCTAAAACTATCTCAGACCTTCTATCCATCCGGCTATGAGGCCAAGGATGAACAGAAGGCCTAATCGATTTCAATTTAAGATTATTATCTAAAGTAGACCAGTGGGCCTGCCACTGGTCTCTACAAATTAAAAATCGAATTGGCTAACTTTTAAAATCAGATACAGGGACGCCCATGTTGGAAATGTGCCTAAGCCTAGTTGCAGCCTTAGCAGCAGCGTCGGCTCGCTCATTCTCAACAATTCCAACATGAGACGGAGCCCAACAAAATCCAACAGAAAATCCTCTTCTATTAATTAAAAGATAAAACCAATCTTGTACTTCTTGCACTAAAGGATGGCAAGAGACTAGGCTTTTTAGAGAAGATAAAACACTCAAAGAGTCGGTAAAAATGGTAAAAACCTTGTTAGTACAAGAACTATAAAAAATATATTTAAGAGCAGTCAAAACTGCCAGCAGTTCAGCTGTAAAAACAGAAGAATTAGAAGGAAGTTTCTTTTTAATGATATTACCACTAGTCACTACAGAGCAACCAACACCATCAGAACCCTTCGAACCATCAGTATATATATGATGAGAATCACCATGTTCGGAAGCATGGTCCAAGAAACTTGCCCTCAACTGTTCACCAGAACTGTTGCTCCTGCTGTCCCTAATTGGGCAGATTTCTAGGCATGGTCTATTCCAAGGAGGAAACTTTGAAGGCGAAATTTCAGCTACTGCAGGGGGAAGTAATCCCACCTCCCTGGCAGAGCTTGCTAGTCGGACCTCAAGCGGCTTTGGCAGTCTCGGTCTATTTGGGGCTCTGTCAGTTGGTTCTCTAACGTACTTATAGTTAGGGTTTAGCTTTGACGTAAGTATTCTTGATATGACTCTCAAGCCCAATTCCTCCCTACGGATACATAATGGGGGAAAACCTGACTCAACATATAGGCTTTCTACTGGTGAAGTTCTATAGGCTCCCGTACAAATACGTAAAGCCATATTATGGACAACATCTAATTTCTGCAGTGTTGTCTTGCACGTACAACCATAAACTTGGCAACCATAATCAATTTTGCTTAAGCATAACACCTGGTACATCCTCAAAAGGGTAATTCGATCTGCCCCCCAGTTAAAATTAGATACAACTTTAAGAATATTAAGTCGAAGCTTCACGTTACATACAACTTCATTAACATGTTGAGTAAAAGTTAATTTTTTTATCAAATGTAACACCTAGATACTTAATGCTATCTTCATAAGGTAAAATCGAATCGTTTAAAAACAACGTAGGGATCTCTTCCACTCTTCTTAATCGACAAAATCGTATAGCTTTGGTTTTTTCTGGTGAAAATTTGAACCCTTTAGCACTGGCCCATGATGTTGAAGCATTAATAGCAGTCTGGATCATTTGACAAGCTTCGACAGCTGTGGACTTACTACAGATTATTGCATAATCATCAGGAAAGGCCAGACCATGCACCCCGACAGGAACTTGTTCTAGTAGACCGTTGACAGCTACATTAAAGAGTGTTGGACTAAGAACGCTTCCCTGAGGTAACCCTTCTTCCTGAGGGTAAGCAGAAGAAATGTAAGAGCCCACTCTTACTTTCAGGTAACGTTCTGACAATAGAATAAATTACCCACAACACCCCACTCTACAAGTTGCAAAAGGATACCCCCTCGCCAGGTAGTGTCGTAGGCTTTTTCTAGGTCAAAGAACACTGCAACAGTCATGGTTTTGCACAGCAAAAGCATTCTGTATCCCGAGTAAGGAACATCAAAGGGTCAGAAGTACTTCTATTTTTCCTAAAGCCAAACTGCCGATTAGATAAAAGATTCTTTGACTCCAAATACACACAAGTCGAGCATTGACCATCCTCTCATAAATCTTGCTAACACAACTGGTTAGAGCAATTGGCCTATAGTTCTTAGGAAGGAAGGAATCTTTAAAAGGTTTTAAAACAGGTACAATAATCGATATCTTCCAAGACTCTGGTGAAGTTCCTGAAAGCCAAAAACTGTTTAAAATGTCTAAAAGAAATTGTTTTGTACTTCTAGGCAAATTAAAAATCATTGAGTACAGTATATCATCTTCCCCAGGAGATGTTGGGGAAGATAACGAGATTGCATGATCTAATTCTTTCATGGTGAAAGGGAGATTATACGACTCTGAATTTAAACTAACAGCAGGAACAACCGTGGTACCATCCCTTATATTCCTGAATGCAGGAGAGTAATGTAGGGCACTAGATATATTGGAGAAATGCCTACCAAAGGTTTCTGCAACTTCTCCAGAATCAGATATGAAGAAGCCATCAATTTCAAAATAGGCAAGGGAGATGGAGAAAATTTCCCTTGCAGCTTTCGGATTCTGTTCCAGACAAACGACATAGGGGAATCATATTTTAATTCACTTATATATCTGATAAACGATTCCCTCTTTGCCTGCTTAAATGTTTTCTTTTGCTTAGCAAGAGCTCTTTTATAGATAATTTGATTTACCAAGCAAGGATATCTACGATATCTCTTGTAGCAAGTTCTTGTTATCTTTCGGCTCAAGGCGCATGCATCACACCACCAAGGTACTAGAGGACGACGAGGCTTACCAGAAGTTCGAGGAATAGACAGCATGCCATCCCGCACAGCAATATACTGATTAAATACTCATAAGCGGATGTTGGGCTCTGAAAATCTTTTATATCTTGATCAACTTCAGTAGATTTTTTGAATAATCCCCAGTCAGCCTCCCCTACCTTCCCATTTTGGTAAACATGGAGATGGAATATTTTTCATATACTTTAAGTGAATGGGCCAATGAATCACTGCCATGATCATTCTGGTCTACTGCCCACTGGTAATCTAACCTCAAGGACGAAGAGCAGATAGTGAGGTCAATGGCTGAGTCAGTATATGAAAAACATCATGTCTTGTAGAAGGGAAACCATCATTCATCAAAGTGATGTCATTTAAGTCAAGCAGCTGTTCTATTATTAAACCCCACCGGTCGCAGTTTGGCTCACCCCAGAGGGTGTGCTTGGCATTAAAATCCCCCATCAAAATGAAGGGTTTAGGAAGCTGGTCTATCAATGTCTGAAGATCATTTAATTCTAGCTGACGAGGATTACCCTGCGCATCCTATAATCTACTTTCTAATGATGGATCTAGGTATAAAGAACAAATAGTGATCCATTTATAATTGAAAATTTGAACTGCACAAGCCTGCAACACAGTGTTCAATTGAACAACCCTATGATTAACAGACTTGCGGACTATGATGCCTGTGTCCTCCCTGAGCACGTACACCTATCAGGGGTGGAGACCTATGGAATGAATAATTAAAACCCAAGTTGGGATGTTGCTCTCCCAACTTTGTCTCCTGAAGACACATTACAGATAGATCATGATCCCTAAACAGAACCCGAACTTGCTCTCTATTTGGTATAAAGCCCACGGATTTTCCACTGCATGAGAGCCATTATTTAGAGGAAGGCGTCTTAAAATTCCCTACTAATTTTGGAATCTGTGTCCTGGTGAGAGAGATCTTTTCAGTTTTACCAGTACTATTTGACCTAGATCTAGGTGTTACAGATCTTTTAGAAGATGGGCTTTCACTTGCCCTTTCAGTTTTATTTTGTTTTTTCTATGATTGCCGAGTGACCGTGAATGAGGCGAAGAGGGAGAAAGGGCCCTCTTCTGACGAATAAAGAGGGCCTCATCTCCTCACCGTCATCTCCACGGTGCCACGTAATGTCAAGATCAGGTGAGGGCTCAATGTCAGGCAATGTCCCTGACAGAGAGAAGTCATCAACATATTGAGACCTGGCTTGAACCCTTGAACCAACAGGGTCCCCTGGCTTGACCAGAGTCTCTGCAACATGGGAAACCCCAACAGGGGGGCCATGAGAAGCCCCGCACCAAGGGGGGCCATGGGGGGGAAAGCCGCACAGGGGGGGCTCGGAAGCCGCAGGCCCCACCAGGGGGGGCTCGGGGAGCCCCACAGGGGGGGCATGGGATGGCCCAACAGGGGGGGGCACGGGGTACCCCACTAGAGGGGGGTGAATGTAAAAGCCCCACCAGCGGGGCACCGGGAGCCCCACCAGAAGGGGCACCAGAAGAAGCAGTATTCAATTGTTGTGCCTTCAAGGCATCCGAATAGGTTTTCCTGCCCAACAGCTTCTTGGCCTGTCCCACACTGATGTGTTCGTCAAGAGATTATAGTAATGCATCTAGTTCTTTCTTGAATGCACTACATTTCTTATCACGGGCTCGATGTTCACCCTTACAGTTTACGCAAACTACTGGTCCAGAACATTCCTCGTGCTCAGGCTGGCCGCACGATTCACAGAGTTTATTTCTGGTGCAAACGTTAGAGGAGTGTCCAAAACCAAAACATTTAAAGCACTGGAGCACTCTCGGTCATAAGGACGAAACCTTCATGATTTCACTATCAAGAATAATTTCAGATGGCAGAGAAGAACTTTTAAATGTTCAAATAAGCATCGATGAGCGGGGCACTTTAAAAACCTTCCAAACCACATCTGGACACATTTCCAAAATTTTCTCCTCATCCATTTCATGTAGATCTTCATTAAATATAACACCCTTCGCATAACTAAAATTATAGTGAGGTTTTACCTCTTTTATCATACCCTCAGGATCAAGCTTCAAATTCAGGAGCATTATCGATTGAATATCTGTCTTCACATGAACTAAGAAACTATTACGCCCAAAGCGAGTTAATTCAGGACTCCCAACATTGCCGATCTTCTGGCTTACCAACCTCTTCACTTTGAAGAGGTTGCCTCCTCTCTCACCATGTGTTGTGATAATTAACCACTTAGCTGGGTCTGGTGATCTGGAGGTTTTACTTATTTTACTATTATCTTTAATTTCACTTGGTGGTCTATAAATCTCAAGATACCTAGGGACCTCTTTTGCCTCTGCGAGTCCAACACTCAATGAATCTGATCTGAACTCTCTGTAGGCTCTGAGAGCTTCAGATTCGTTATTGAAAAATACCCAAAATTCAAAAAACCCATAATTTTGGCCATGTCTATTCCTTACTTCTTTTACTTTACCAAATTTACAAAATTCATTAAATACAGTTTCATAATTCCAGTCTAAAGGGACTGGTTTCACATATAAAATGTTTGTAACAAGGAGGTCCTTTGAAAAAGGCTCCAAAGTCACAATGGAGGAATTAACAGAATTTTCCCTGTCCTCATCCTTGCCTAAGTCGTCAACAGAAGGTTTTAATGTCTCCATAAGACGTAGAATTGACAATTCGTCCAGGTAGCCCCCCACCCACCATGGAGCCACATTTAGAGGACAGCGTTAACCCCATACAGGGCTGCCCTAGGGGTACCACCCAGATATACACCCCACCCTCAGTGCTTAAGGCGTCATGATGTCCGTCGAGATCAGACCCAGCACTAAGAGCAGGGTTTGACATCTAAACTTTCCCCTCGCTCGACCACGTTAGGTACTCGAGTTTCCTACGGGTTGAGGTGGCATGCCAACCATCCTCACCCTCCTCCCCGCACCAAAATCCAATGAAGAAAGTCCCAAATCATGTCCAAAACCAATCCAAGTCATTAACATAAAATCCATGCCTTATAGAGGGAGGAAGCAGAAGGATGAAAAGTTTTAGTAAAAGGAAAAGGGCTGACTTATTTAGTTGGATCAACAGCTGGGCACCAAGGCCCAGCAAGAAAGTAGTTCCCACCAGGCATCAGGGCCCAGCTGCTGAACCCTAAGCCCCCCATCCTCGGCAAGGCTTCAGCATCTGGGGGGGGGAGGGAATCATATAATAAAAAGTTACCAGACTCCTCATCCATATTCACTGCTGAAGCAATAGCCATAGTTGATGCTTTAAATCTTGCGTCTGATAAGAAATTTAAATCCACATTAATATAGTGACCCAAGAAGTGTTTTAGAAGCCCTAAAGAAGTTTAACCCTACCCATCCCTTAATTTGAAAGGCTTAGGAATGCCCTTTTTTTTATCTTTCTGTTCGCCAGAAATCAGTTAAGTTTTGTTGGGTTCTTGGGCACACTGTTATAGAAGGGAACGAACTGGCTGATACTGAAGCAAAGGACGCTGCAAGATGTGGTTTCTTAACTAGTAAGGTGCCACATTTGGACATGCATCCAGTCATTAGAAGGTACATCCGTAAGAAATGGCGGAAGAGATGGACTTCTCCCATATTATCTACAAATAGGAAGTACAGAAATATTAGAAAAAGTATTGACTTTTGGCATTCAGATTTTAATTGTAACAGAAGATTCGAAACATCCTAACACGGCTTAGGATTGGCCATACCCACTTCACCCACAGTTATATTTTAGAGGGAGCCAGTGCTCCAGTTTGTGCTCACTGTGGAATACGCGATTAAACAGCTAGTCCAAAAAGAGCTGATTCCAAAATAGGTAGCATACCAAAATAGCTTGTCCAAGACAGCTAGTTCCAAAATAGCTAGTGCACAAAAAAGCTAGGTTTAAAAAAAGTTAAAAATCTGATATACTTTATTCAAAATTCATAAAACATTAAAAAGGAATTCGTATGTGGTAACACCAAAATCAAAACTTATAGTCAGAGATTAGTTAGAAAATTATAAATATATTTAATTAGTATTTGATAATATAACCAATGACACATAAGAATTCAAATGTTGAAATTTCTTTATTTTTGAATCTTTGTTTTTAATGTTTGAATCCTTCCATTAATTTCTTTGGCCTTTCTACTTGTAGTCTACCTTTCGCCTAATAAATAAGCAGTCAACTTAGTTCTTTGGATAGTTTCTTCCTGCTGAATGCCTCTCAAAAACCGCTATAAGGAAGGGTGCTGGGCATTATGTAGGGTCTGAATTGCTCGGTGCCATCCTTCAAGCTTGTTTGTGGTTCTCGGTAAACCATCTGTTGGCCTTTGTTCAACGCTCCAAATTATTGGTGAAAATAAAGGCGGCTTTCTTCTTCCTCCTGTTCTTTGGGACCTTCCAATGTATTTATCTTCAAAATAACAGTATCTTCCATTTCTTGCTCCATTTGAAGATCTAGTGTGACCAGCAATTCTTCAAATGCTTTTGTTATTTCATTTGGGGGTAGGAATGCGAATGCAGCAAGCAATTTACAATAAAGGCGAGAGTTAGCATCGGTTACATAAGTATATGTTGGATCAATACTTTGAATTTCCTCCAAATTGCCTGTGAAAGATGGAAGAAACATCCTTGAATTTCCACATTTTTAAAGACAGATTTGGAAGCGTCCATAACTGGTTTTTCGAAATCCGTGGTAATTGCGCTTGGCTTAAGTCTGGGCGCTTTTGTTTCAAGATACTAAAGGCTTTTTTATAAGTTTCCTTTGTTTTATTTGTCACCAAAATGTAGACACATGCAAATAAATATTCACTTTTAATAGCATAGATCGTGTTTAGTTGATAAAATAATTCCGGAACCATTTTGAACGCCCCATCACACATCCAATATGCAGCAGTTGCAAGTATGTCTAGCATAGTTTTGCTTGGGAATATCAATATGTCATGGGAATCACTTTCATCATAAACTAAAATGTTTTCTGTAGCACTCCCTATAGTAATTGTTTTAAAATCCTCAGGTAAATTGATCTCTAAAAGTAAATTTGGTACGGGAAAGTAGCCTTTCATTTTTTGCTTTTTTCATTGAATGCATTTCGTAAGTTCTTTTCTTTTCGGCTTACAAGATGAAGTTTCACAATCAATATAATGTTAGCAATGACTCTGCATGGTGGTGCAGTTGAACCAGTAGCTTGTTCTCTTGGCATACTTAAGGCAATCTTAGCTTTTTCCTGTGGCACATCGTGTGCATGTGAATGCTTTTGGCCTATAACTACATCACTATAATCAACCGCAGTTGTAGCAGTTCCTTTACAGCCTTTGATGACGCATCTCCAATTTTGCGTTTCATTATTGGTTGTATTCCTTCGGTAAACATATCCCTCGTGACATATTTGATCACATCCTTTTTGCAATGTTATCACTTTCATGTTGATGGGCTGTTTATTTAAAATAAGTAAAATCCAACGGACGAAAAAGCAAGATCCAAAAGAAATCCAAATCACTTTATGTCTGTTGTCAAACTTTAAATATCTTAAATATCGTCGGAAGTAACTGTTTTGAACAAGCTATTTTGGAACTAGCTGTTTTGGACAAGCTATTTTGGAGCTAGCTATTTTGGTACACTAGCTATTTTGGTATGCTAGCTATTTTGGAATTAGCTCTTTTGGACTAGCTATTTTGGAACTAGCTGTTATGAGCTTCACCCTCTCTCTGATGTTCAGCTATCCATTGAGCACTTGCTGGTGCACTGTCCTAGATTTAATCGCCTTAGGATTATGGGCTATCTGAAAGAATCTGGTTATTTTAGTGAGACATAATTTTAGTACATTTAGTAAAGATTTTAGTCATTTATTTTATAAAGTGTATGTCGTAAAAAACTAGTCCACAAGCTTTTGGTGACGTAATCCTGCCCATACATCCTTTTCCCGCTTTTCAGTGTAAGGCGTATTGCCACGTATCAGATGATCTGGCGCCAAAAACAGAATGGTTCTTTTTTGTCAGTTCACATTTAGTAGTCCTCGCCTCGTTCCCCCTAACGATTAATGGCAGAATTCTTGTTGTTATGTAAATTATCAAAGAAAAAGAACAATGCTTCCTTATTGAGGTGGAAAAATTACCAGTAAATTGACTAACCTGATCCATCCGGGTATAAAAGGCTAGTGCACACACCGCACATCCCCTTCCTTCTAATTAACTCAGTTCAGTCAGTAGCTCCTCCAGGCCGTGTACGTGGTGCATGAGCGAGACATATCCATGAGGGGAGTTGCGAGCAACGCCATCATTATGTACAGTAAGTAATCGTTCTTTCCTTTAGCCATCGTTGGGCTAATTTATTTAAACCTTTGCTATCATTGTTTAATCAACATATAGGAATGTGTCCCTAGCTATTTTGATGAAAGTGCAATTCAATTTAAGTGATATTTCTGTGTATTTTGAGTGGTCGCATGGCCACATTAAATTCATGTAAATTTGGGGTACTGTGCCACCTAAATTCATACATCACTGCTTTGTTTCTCTGTTGACGTTAGTAAATTCTAGTTTTGTAATAAAATTGTTAAAATCCACCATGTTACCATTCGGTTGTCCTTGTGCATGGGCTGGAACCTGTCCCATAATATTGATCCTGGTGAATGTGGGTAGGTGACAATCGTGTTACATGTCACATGTATTCCGAGATACGTAGACATAAATGCTTATACTGCAGAACCAGATACGCCTAGGTTTTCATCTACCAATATGTCTGTAGATTTATTATAAAATCGAGAATACAATCCGTTTGGGCATCAAAAAGTTCAAATATTTTCACTCCAAATCGACTTCTTTTATCTGGAATATTTTGCTGAAACTAAGCCTTCCCTTCCATACCATCAAACTTTCTTCTATGCATAAATCTTGGAAAGGTTGAAAATTTTTCCCTGATTTTGCTATGCACATTGACGAACACTGGTTTATTTATCTATTTTATTTCATTTTTATCTGGGTCTCTCCCGTGAATTATCAACGAAATGTTTTTTCCCTTGTGAATTGTCAACGAAATGTAGTGCTAGAATTCGATGAAATCTGTCCCTTGCAGTCAGCCTTCTCATTCTCCTTTTGTCTAGTATGCCTCAAGCGTAATCAGGTAATCAACGATGCGACGTTTACTTAGATGCGACATGATCATAATCACACACAGGAAGCGTACCATTTCGTTCACAGTAACCTGGGCAAACTTTCGCATATATTTTGGTACTGCATCTCCAATTGTAATCAACAAGGAATCTTTGATAACGGTTTGTCTCTCTAATAGTCAGCCACATAAAGTCGTTATCGAAAAATTGAAAAACATGATCTACTTCGGAGTACTTCCTTTGAATTTTCATTCGCATTACATCTTGACGTAATGCCCTGCCACTGCAGTCATATACGAAATCTCGGGGCTGGAACTTACTGGCAACCCACCCCTATCATCACCTGAGTCACCTCGCTGTCGCTGTATCCGACTTCTTCAACACCGTTACTTTCGTTAAGTAGCAGATTTTCGTTATTTTCACTGTCGGTTGAAATTTCATCCCTGTCTCTTGCACCAGGCGTATAATTATTCATTTAATTGCCTTCTAAATCCCGTTCATTTTCATATCTAGAAAATTAACCGAGAAAGTCTACAAAATAATTATCGTCATCGAGAGCTCTTCTCTCGATCTGCCAGCGGTCAAGCTTGAAGATGTCGTACGCTTGACTCCTCCTCCTACGACATATTGATGAAAAATAATGAATTTTAGGGAAATGCACACATTTATATGAATTCACAGTATGACAACTGGCAGATTGTAACCATATCAAGAAAAAACAGGCCAGTAGTTCAATCATCAGTCTTCCACATGAAAGGAAATTGCCAGTGACCGTGTATGATACAGCCGTGTTCTGGGGTACCTTAGGAAACGTATCGTATACGTCACAGTCGTATTCAAAGGGTTAACGTAAAGGGGGATACAGCACTTTTGTGCTGTAGTGGGTATTATAATCGTAAGTAACTATGAAACTCATCAACCACAGCAGCTCCTTTAACAGATCTTACAAAGAAGGACGTAGATTTATTATGATCTGAAAAGCATCAATAGGCGTTTGATACCTTAAAAGCGGAATAATGCAGCTCACCTAACTTAAAAATCCCTGATTTAAATAAGGAATTTTTTTTTTTCATTGCAACAGATGCCTCAGACCAAGGGGTAAGAGGGGTACTACTTCAGCAATATGATAAACAGTTCTTCCCTATAGCTTTTTATTCACAAAAACTAAAGCCCTCTGAAAGTAAATAAGCAGAAATAGGCAAGGAAGGGCTAGGTATCGTTAACTCACTAGTACATTTTAAGTTCATAATCTACGGCTATCCTGTTAAAATCCTTACTGACCATAAGTCACTTACCGAGTTTTTCAAAGGCTTTAATCACAGTCCCAAAAGAACTCGGTGGCAAATGATCATTCAGGTCTTTGGAGCCAAGTTAAGATATCTACCTGGGAAAGCAAATATCATAGCTGACGCATTATCCCGCACCATACTGCAAAGAACCATTAATTGGACTAAAAGATATAGAAACATCCGTGCCTATTGTTAAAACCGTATCTGAACAAGAAAATTCATTAACCCAAGAGATCGTGAACATTGAATACCTGGGTTGGAGTGCAGAACTGTTACAAACTGGACAAAGCAAGAGTCAGCAGCTAAGCAAAACAATAAACACTTTGAACGGAAACAAGGTCAGCAGCTAAGCAAAACAATAAACACTTCGAACGGAAACAGGGTCAGCAGCTAAGCAAAACAATAAACACTTCGAACGGAAACAGGGTCAGCAGCTAAGCAAAACAATAAACACTTCGAACGGAAACCCTAAAGCAAAAGTATACTTAAAGTATGTGTATCAGAATTATTTAATCAAATGTAATATAATATGTAAGTCCGTGATGAGGAAAACCCGAAGAACACAGCAGGTGACTAACGACCAGGTAGTAGTAATCTCTTTCATACCAATCGTCCTAAACTGGTTGCATTCCGTCATCCAGGGTTCTCTATTATGTCACAGAAAGCCAAATCACTATTTTACTGGCCTACAATGCTTACAGATATAAAAAGCACATAACTAATTGTCACACGTGTCATGAAAACAGGTGACACACTAAGACACCTGTCAGTTTAACGGCCTATCACGTGCCAAATCAATCCTTGAAACAATCCACGTAGAATCACTAACAGAGTTACGAGTCTGACAGAGGAAATAAACACCTCTTAGTGTTAATAGTTCCCTTGACACGTTATATAGAATTAATAGCACTAAAAAACAAACACCGCAATTGAGTGCGCTAGGAATATTTATGACTGCTAAATCAGTAAACATGGAATTCAACACATAATAATCTCTGACTCGGGTGGTGTAAATCAATAATAATCTCCTTAACTCGTTGTGTGAATTCCTTTCCATTAAGAAAACCAATACCATATTTTATCACCCAGAGTCAATCGGTTTGGTAGAACGGATAAATAAGAAAGTGTCATGTCTTATGAGTTACACTCGTGATATTGGATCCGAACTGGATTATAGCGGTTCTCGCGGTTTTAAATACCTTTATCATTCATATCTTGTATCTATAGAATTGATACCGCAAGTAGCCTTATAAAGTACGCCGCTAGAACACTTTTCCACATATTCAAGCCAACCATTAATTTATCAAATATATATAAAAAAAATATATAAATAAATAAATATAAAATAAATAAAAAGTATGGATACAAGTGGAGTCGATATAATACACTCCGTAAGAACTTGGAAGGGTTACAAATTATAATAAAAAGGAATCACTATAAAATCAATAAGCAAAACGTAACCATATGCAGCAAGTGTTAATAAAATATCCAAATATATGTGCGTAAAGATTTGAACGCTTTAGTTTAGTAGTCCATTCAGTATTCTAGGGATATTAATGACAAATAAGCTAAAAGTTCAAACACATATCAAAACCTATTAGCATATTGTCTGTCCCGGTGATTTATATTCGTAGTCAATGAAAAAAAAAGAAAAAATAAATAAATAAATAAAAGAGATTTTAAAGTCAGGAAGTCTAGAAGTGAAAACGTATATCTATGCGAACTATCCTATATGAATCTTACAGGGTAAATAATATATATAGAATTTGTATGGAATCCCTTTTCATTAGTTTGAATAAGGAATATCTAATTAACATAATTACATCTATTTTACAATCATGCAGATTTCCAACATAAAACTAATATTATATTGTTCAATTTTGGTACTGTTTTATTCAGACATTCTTCTCGTGTGGGTGGAGTATTAAAACAAAAAATACCCAATTTATACTAAAGTCGTATTTATTACAGCAAGTAACATAACTCTTAAGCTGGTGATAACGTCATCAGTCCTGAAGGTGCCTGGCATGTTTGCCGAATCATCATTGTTCCTTTTAACCTCAAAAACCGCTTGCAAAGCAGGTTGGCTGGAGAGAGGAATGCTTAGCCCGACTTCTCATGGGCAAGGCAGGTCGTTAGGTACAAGTGTCTATCCGTGTGTGCAATGCAACTTTAGTTAAGGAATTGCAATCGTTTTAAAATTAATGAACAAAATAAGCAAACAGAATTTTTATAACATCAAAATGAATTAATTTTTTTCTGAACCTCATAAAGTCAATAAATCAGCTTATGACATAGGTAAACGGACACTTAAAAGTATCAAGTCATAGGTATGAAATATTTACTTGCAACACTAACATATTACAATTCAAGTAAATTACATTCATGGGAAAATGTCATATTTTCTTGAAAAAACCAAGGTTCATATAGAAATTAGTTACATAGTGGGTTCTTCCGTTGCATCTCCTGCCTATTAAAGTTTAAAAATTAACCTCAGAGGATGCGTGCGAGAAAATTGAATATGAACCTTTTGTTAGGGGCGCATAGGATCGGATTTTATCACAGCTTAATTTCAGTAAGCATAGAGAAATACAGAATCATGATTAATATTCTCTTTGACTCTTATGTTGCCTGGCAATCTTACCAATAGCTCCATTTTCTACTTCTTTGTCTAGTAACTTACTACCAGTAATATCGAATGTTCTTTGGGATTCGTATTGATATCTGTTTATTTTTTATAATTATGGATATTTTTATGGTCATCATAGACCTGGATAGGTTCACTCACTGTTATAATGCCATGGATAAAAAAGTTTGTACAGCTGACTCTTTTGAATTCCATAAAATATCAGCGAATTCATGTGGGTTAAGTCTGGTTCTTAATGGCTTTCTCCCTCCCGTATTTGGATGTTGTCTGAATTTACTTTGCCCTTGTGACAAGTATAATTTCACTTACAGGCTGATTAATGGAACCTGGTTACAGTATCCTGCAGTACAAGAGCTTCACATCTAAAACTTCAAATAAGATCGTTCGTCACTGCGGACGACTGCAGTGAAGGTAACAACCGCCTACATTGTGAAGGGAATAAGCACCATCATAAGTGAACAAGCTTATTTTGCGGACTTCTAAGACCCGTATCCTGTCCTTAATCTCGTTTTTATTGCGGAATACTCCGGCGGCTGTCGGAATCGACTACAAAAGGGACAAACTTCCGACAATTACGACCAGAAGGATATTGAACTCTATGTTGCTAGCGCAGGACTCGTGCTGGGGATGATTTTATTCATCGCGAACGTATTCGTATGGGCATAGGATGCAAAGAACAATGCATGGGCGCAAAATAGAACGTTGGACCCTGCCCAGGCAATTCCCCTTGTTTTTAACCATTTGGAATTGGCCATTTCATTTGGCTATAGGTGGTTGTCTGGAACTGTGTAATGGACGAAAAGTTGTTCAAAACGCTAGAATGTGCAGTGGGTATCACCTCGGTCATGTATCCTATATATAAAGTATCATGCATCCTATATATATAAATTATCATAAATAACAGAATCGAAATATATCATAAATAACAGAATCAAAATATATCTGTGCGTGTTCACACTAGGAATCTATTTATAGTGCACCTAGATTAATCACTTAGATTAGTCGTTTATGTGAATCACTTGTATTAAGTGCACATATATTGATCATAATTATATGAATCTATATACATATGTATAAATAAATCAGGTAGCATATAATCAATCTGTTACCTTTTTACCAATAACTGCAGTTATATATGAGTTAGTATATGGATTAAGGAATCAGTTAGTAAATCGTAAATGAATCAGTTAGCATAATAATTAATAAATCAGTTAAGAGATGATTTTTTATCACTTCATATATGATTTTTATCAGTTAAAATATGATTTTTATCATGTTAATCTTTAATTTATGCAATTATCAGAGTACATTAGTATTTTCTGTAGCATATGGATCTTAATGAGATGAAGTGAAAAACTGTATCATTATATAACACGTGATCACTATTATTTACGAATATCATCATATGCATATGTCTTATAGCTTATTACTTGAATCTATATTTGTGTACACCATGAATTTTTTTACTTATAAGTATTTTCTATATATCTATATATATTCACATAGTGTCTGTATCACACTCCTATAAGTCAAATGCAAGTCAAGCTTGAGTAATATTCAGTGGTTGGTTTTGTAGCTGACCGAGCTTTTATGTAAGTGTTACATAATAAAAATATGGAATGTTATTCCATATATATAAAAAACTAAAACTATCATTAATTAAAAACAGTGACCCAAGAGGTCAACCAGATTGCTTGCAGGAATGTGATCAGACCAGAGACGATAAAGTATGCTAAGATGACATATACAATAAAGTAGGCTAAGATGACGTGCCGTCACCTGTAGTCATTCATTTGTTTATAAACTTTAGTCCAAGCTTCCTGCTTGAGACAAACACCGTGACCTATGATTCAAACGGCCTACGTGATTTGTAATTTATGTCATCTGTGTGTATGTTCATATGTTCGAGCTACTGTCTGCTTCCTTTATGATTTGTAACCGAGATGGTAGTCAGAGTTGAATTAGACATCATCATTGGCAGAAGCGATCAAGCCATCGTCATTAGAAGACCTGTACATCTTTACCTAAGCTTCATCATGTAGATTTGAATTAGCCGTCATCATTGGCAGACCTGTACAATCCTATCTGATATTCATCATGTAATCTCAGAAGAATAGATGTATTTTTTATACTTCGTGTTTTCTACTAGAAACCTCACATCAGAAAGAAGATATCCTCATGAGTTGAAATATCTCCGTCGTCATAATGAAAGAAGATACTGACTTCGAAAAGTTATCATCAAAAACCCCAAGACACTCCAATGAGTATGGAAGTGCATAACCAACGACTTAGCGTAAGATTATCGTAAGTCTAACATAACCTCATAAGGCGCCTCATTATACAAGGCAACAGCCCTTTCACATACACAAATCGACATTCACATCATAGTGCAAGTCTAGCTACTTCTTTATAGTTTATGCACAGCTTACTTCATTTTGTTGACTGCTCACTGAAAATCAAATAAAATAGCATATATGCTCGTGAACTATGCTACTGTATATGGCTGTTAATGACCTTACCAAAAATGTTTTACTGTCAAACTTTGTACTATTGAAGTATTATACTGGGTTTTATTTGTAGAAGCCACTTATCTCAGCTGCCATGAAATGTTTATTGAAAACAAATGGAAATATATATATACAGATTTGGTATTGATAAAGGAAAGGTATTACTAAAGCTTGAGATTAAGTACATACAAAATAAGTGTACTCATGTTACTTAGTGAAAGCATATTTCATTGTCTGTGTGAAACAACTGATCCACCTTGCTTTAAGATGGCCAGAGAATGAACTTTTCTAGAATCATGTACTGTGGAGCAAAGCCTTTTCTCTCTCTGAAAATAAGAGAACTCTCCTCTTGCTATATTCCATCTCCCTAGAACTATGAAGGCGGTAGCTGTCGTCGGCCCGCTGGTCGGTATCGGGCGGGCGGGTCGTGCATCAGACCAGGATCTTGAGGAGGTAGCCTGTCCACATATTCGTCGTCTCTTAAATCTCTAGGGTCTCGTGGATCTCTCATGTCTCGAATGTCACGGGAAGGAAGAGTTCTTGGGGCCCGTGTCCTGTTGGCCCTCCCCGGTGATACACTGCAGGAAGTCAAACTGGAATTAGCCTAAAGGCTGACACAAGTTATTTCATTAATCTCAAAATATGGAAATATTAAGACATTAAATGACTAAAGGGTTCAACAAGTTCTTACTTCACTTCAAGAGCAATATACATAGTGACTATGCAAGTGTAAAAGTGTAATGAGATTATGAGAAATCACCATCTTCATTGTGATATAATCAATTGTAAAAATCAAATCAAAACCTGTTATTAGAGGGCTAATTATAAAAAAAGACAACGTGAAGACCATTATAAAAGTGTGTACAATAGAGTATGTTAGTTGCACACACGCACACAACAATCAGCAGTGATGGTAAGCTGAGCTATTCATTGGTCAAACTGTAATAATATTGTTTTAATTCATGATACAGAAATGAAATTGAAGTATGACAGCTAATAACTATTTATAAACTATTTCTTTGTAATGTCTTCACATCGTTGTTAAACTGTCAAAGATAGAATGCTGTACTATAAAAATAAAATGCCCACAAAATATTAAGTTTTTTTTTTTCAAAAAATAACATAAAAATCTGGTAAAATATATCAATATAAGCATCATGCATCATTAAACAATGTGCAAAACATAGTCTACTTGCAAAGCATAGTGAATAAAACAAACATTAAGCCAAGGATTATTATTGGTCAAAATCAATTGTCAACAAATACTGTAGTATGAGATGTCAGCAGCAACCAGTGAGCTATGGCCAGGTCTTAGGACATGGCAAAGCCAACAGTTGAGATTAGATTAGATTAGATTATAAAATTTTTGGCACATAGCCAAGCACCGGAGCCGAGGGGCCATTCAGCGCATATATATCTTTAAGAATAAAAGTCACTGTCGTACAAACAAACATACACACAACCGATCTAACATACAAA
>NC_087201.1:35549335-35670210 GCF_015104395.2 Macrobrachium nipponense | reverse complement strand
TAAAAGCTACAACCATGAATTGTTTTTAGTTGCATTGTGCATGAAATTGCGCACATTTCCATATATAAAACTTTATGTAACGGCAAATTTAAAATGGTGCAAACATTACGACAATCGCACAAAAAAATTTATAGGAAGAGGTACCGTGCGGACATAAGGAAAAAGTTTTTTTTCATAAATTCACCATAAATCGAAATATTGTGCTAGAGACGTCCAATTTGTTGCAAAATGAAGGTAAATAATTGAATATTACTAGAACATAAGAGTTTTAGCTTACAATTGCGTTTTTCAACCATTTCGGTAGAGTCAAAGTTGACCGAAGGTTGAAATTTTGCCACTTGTTTTTTTTATATGAAAATATTTCAAAACTGATAAAAACTACAATCATGAGTTTTTTTTTGTATTTTACATGAAATTGTGCACATTTTCATATATAATACTCCATGTAACGGCTAATTTAAAATGGTGCAAAAATTATGTCAAAGTGACAAAATAATTTCCGAGATGTGTCACTGATACTTTTTAGTGCGATAAGAAAGAAATTCGCGCTTGCGTGCCTGCGCAAGATTGTAAACAAAACAATGCCTTGATCCGTGAGCTCCCAGCATCCCCCAAGGCGCATGATTCAAAAGTTTTTGGCTGGTAGGCCTATAAGCATTTTCCGCTAATTTTTAAAAAATCTTTTTTATGTCAACGTTTAATACGTCCAATCGGCGTAAGAGGGTTAATGTAAACAGCAATAATATAAATTCATTAAAGAAAATACTAAAGTGAATTAGCAAGATTTTAGTTTATAGATAAGAAGAATTATGAAAGAAAATGCATTTTACCCCGCGTCTTTGAACTCCAGGTAGCCAAGCTGAGTTGGCTGGGATCCAACAACTGTCAAGTCAGGAGGGGAAGTGTTGCCATCTAAGGATCATGAAAATTCTCTCTCTCTCTCTTACTGAGATGAGAGAATTTCTATGGTACATGTGTATGTTTATTAATATTTTCGCATAATAATAATAGTAATATAACTCATTTCAAAATTCAAAATTCATATGTGACTATTTTAAAGAAGTACAGTAATCTAATCATTTCACTCTTTTAAATAAGGATAACCCTCTCTCTCTCTCTCTTTTGCCACACGAGATATAGTATGTCCTAGTGGTAACTCTCGCCCTCTGTTTGGGCTGGAAGTGTATGTATAAGTATATCTTTAAAGACATACCACATTTTACGGTAAAATAATAATATACAGTACTAGTTTACAAATAATATTAAGTTTAATAAGATTAAACTGTAACAATAACATCTCTCTCTCTCTCTCTTACGTATGTTTGTTTTGTAGTGTAAATAAATGATTTATCTTATAACTAATTTTCAAATATTAATAAGATTAATTAAAATAGCTATTCCCAGTCTTTTTATCCACTTGGAGGAAGGTGGGCGGGGGAGTAAATGACAGTTTGATATACGAATTGGCAGAGGGGAGGAAGGAGTCGTAGTCTAGGAGTTATTCTCTCTCTCTCTCTCCCTTACTATTCTCTCTGTCTCAGAAATAATTCATAATTTCACTCTTGATGGTCAGATATATGATGTTGGCATTCATTGGTGTCTCTCTCTCTCTCTCTCTCTTATTTGCTGTAGGAATATATTTTTAATGGTAAAATGTTTAAGATGACTTTGAAATGATATTAATAATATAACCTCAAAGATTAATGCAGTAATAGGTTAGTAATTTTAGGTATATTAGAAGTAGGATGTTATTAAAGGTATACATCTGGTATCTGAACTTTCAAGATAGGCAGTTATAAGCATTTTTAGTGGTGGTTTTAACTATTCGCGGGTTTTAACTATTCACGGGGGTGTCTGGTAAACATCCCCCGTGCATACGGGGGAAACACTGTATAAACCTAACCCGATGACTTGTGACTGGTGCCCATCTCCGGTGTCAGGATGTGTTAAAGTACTTTTATGGAGGGTGGATCCACACGCGGTGAAAACTGGATCAGCCAGTCCAGTCGGTTGTTTCCCCTATGGGCCGGGCAAATGGTGTTGCACGGCCTGGCCATCTAAACTGTAAACTACCCAAAATATCGAGCGAATGAGGCTGATCCACCTGAGTACGATGGATCCAAGGCGGTTGTTTCCTCTATTTTGAGAGGAAAGTAGAGGTCTTAAGGTGTTGCTTCCACAAACAATGACCTGTGACTGGTGTCCATCTCCGGTGTCAGGATCAGTGATGCCGTTTCTTCTTCACAACATTGGCTTTTAGCAGTGTTACCATATGCCGTTCATCTGATTTTTTTACTTTATTTATGATTTAATGGTTAGAATGCGTATTTTCCGATGTAGAATTATATTTTCCGTGATGTTAGAATACTACACGTCACTACCTTAATAGGGTAAAAAACCGCATGGTACAGGGGTGGACCATGTACGATCAATGTGTACAACCCCAAAAAAAGGACATTATAACGCGTCCTGACACCGGAGTAGAGGTCTTTAGCTCCGTTTCTCACCAACAACAAGTCGCGTCTGATGCCCATCTCCGATGTCAGGACGCGTTATAATGTCCTTTTCTTGGGGTTATACACATTGATCGTACATGGTCCACCCCTGTACCATGCGGTTTTTTACCCTATAAAGTGTTTTTGACAAAGAAAAATAAAGGATTTCAATAAAATTCATTTGTATAAATAAGCAGGATATGTTTTATATCTTTATTTTCAAAATAAAACATAGAAAAGGCAAAGTGAAGAATTTTTTTTCTTCAGTGCCGTGGCCTGTGGTCGGAAAAGCCATGGAGGGTTGTCAGACGTCACCAGAAAACCACACTATTAGTAGACGAAATTCCTCAAAACGGCAAACCTGGTCAGGATGTAATAAAGTACTTATTCTGGAAGGTGGGTCAACGAGCGGGCAAGACTGGCTCAAGTAGTCCACTCGGTTGATCGCCCTACCTACTACCTACCTACCTCATTTCTGTCAATCTACCTGAATTGTAGAATATAGCCTAAAGGAACAAAATATCAGAAAACTGGCCTAAGTTAATAGCCATGTGACGAAAGGAAAGAAGCTAACCTACTAGCTACCTAGGCTACAGGGCTTGGAAAATTGGCATTAATTTTTTCCCTGTGCTCCGACGTATTTACCGCCCTTCCTTGCTTATGCTTTCGTTTATGATTAAGTCTCTTTTGTCTGAAAAATCTTACCTTGATACGCGAGCAGTGTCAGAAAGAACGTATTTCACTTTCAATTACCGGATGTTTTGAATAATAACAAGAAGTTCGACGACTCCCGCTCCGACTGTTCGAGAAACATCAAGCAACTCTTCTTCTTCTTCTTTCTTCTTCTTTATTTTAGTAGGAAATATGGCTCCTTTTACTGGAGCCAATGTACTCCCATGCAAAATCACATTAGTAATACACAGAGGGAATATTAGCTGTGAATGAATATTAGTTTGTTAATATCATATGTGTTAGCAGTGAAGGTATGGTGTGAATCATGAGCTTATCTAGGTAAATCATACTAGGCTCGTTCCAAATTCGTTCAAACAATATCCACGTTCCCCCTCCATTGATATTGTTTAGCATTTTTATACAAAACACTTTACTCTAATTGCTACAAAATAACCTCTTATGATTTTTTATTATCCTATCTCAAATATCGTTGTTAAATGTAGTCGCCTTACATGTACAAACTTCAGTTAGTTTAGTGGCTAAATTTAACAGTAGTTTGCCTAATCTGACTGTTTTAATATTTCAATGTGGCTATAGTGTGTTTAAAAGGTTAGTTTCCCCAAAATTGTTATGAAGTACTTTGTAACTTTCTTCTGAACTTCTTTATCTTTGTGTATACCTAGTAAGTTATCGAAGTTAAAGTTTACTTTCATTGCTGTCAATTTTGCTATAAACGTATTCCTTTCTTCTGTAAATTTTCTACAGTTTAGAATGACATGTTGGATGTTTTCTATTATATTACAGTGCATTTTGCATTCATGTAAATAAGATTTTACTCTATGTCCAATTCTTAGATTTGCCATGATGGTCTCTACTTTTCTATTTTTACAGTAAGATGTTTCCCACTCTTCTATAATGGGTTTAAAGGTTCCAAGCCACTTACCCGGTTTCATGATGTTCCGTTCTTTTTGTCACATTTCTTTAATTTTTCTTTTCAAAGCTGATTTCTTCTCGGTTATAGCTAAGTTATTATTTATAATGCACATATTTTCCAAACCTTGCTTTGCTGTTTCATCAGCCAGCACATTCCTTAGGAATCCCTTGTGAGTTGGTACCTAGTGCAGGATCACATAATTTTGGGTGTCATTTAGTTGTGATAGAATTGACTGAATGTTATGTACAATTTCTTTAAATTTCTGCACACCATCATCTTTAATCAATTCCAAAGAGGTCATGGAGTCAGTAAATATTATAACCCATTTGCATCTATAGTTGTTCTTAACCCATCTGAGTGCTTCACGTATATATAAGCAAATAATTCAGCTCCTAGGATAGATGTAAGTGTATTCAACCTCAAACTGCAATAAAAATCAAGACTAGGAATTACAAATGCAGCTGCACATGCCCAGTCCTCTGTGGGTTTATTTATTTCCTTAGATAATTTATATACATTTCCTTCTTTAACTTACCTAACCGAACTCATGAATGAACCTAGAATTCGGTTCTACCCTTCCTCTTCAAGAGAGAGAGACTTCCGAACTGGATGAGTGATCAGAGCCGAGAAGTCACCTGTTTTCAGGTTTATGAGAAAAGAATAGGAAAAAATCCCGTATTCTTGGGAGTACTATATATGTGAGAAGGGGAGGGTGTGTCTTGCACGGCACAGCAAGTCGGGTAGGGGACGGAGAGTCAGTTGCAGCTTCCCGCTGGTTAGGATCACTTGTATCCAGTATTGTCCTGAACTCTATTTGGACTAATAAAGCTTCAGAGGTTAGCTATATTTCTCTAGCTCTCACATGGCGCAGTGACAATCAAGAACCAAGGGCTTAATCAAGATGAGTTGGCATGTGCGAAGGACCACACCTGCAAGAAGGTCTGCAAAGTTGCCGGCTGCCCTGGCAGAAGGAGCCGACAGGATATCACGTGCATTGCAGTCGCGACAAGCGGTGTTTAGGCCATTGACACATCAGTTATCAGCACTTCAAGGGAATACTTCTGTATCTCCACAGTCTCCTGTGTCAGGCAGGGCCCCAGCAGCAGCACCGCCCGAGAAGTGCAAGTTGGACATGTCCCTGCATGCATTCCGAAGTTTGAGGAGGTCGGTAAAGTGTTGCTTCACCTGAACAAATGGGTGGGAAAAAGTATATCTTAGTTTTACCAGACCACTGAGCTGATTAACAGCTCTCCTAGGGCTGGGCCGAAGGATTAGGTATTTTTACGTGGCTAGGAACCATTTGGTTACCTAGCAACTGGACCTACAGCTTATTGTGGGATCTGAATCACATTACATCGAGAAGTGAATTTCTATCACCAGAAATAAATTCCTCTGGTTTCACATTGGCCGAGAATCGAACTTGGACCACCAGATTGTTAGCCGAGCATGAAGTCCACTCGTCCAAAGGGAAACTACAAATTGGTGGGAATGGAAGCCATCTTGTACCTGCGCCTCTGGTGCAAGGCTGAATTGCAGAGTGCTTTGGACGCAAAGGTGTCATCAGATGAAATTTTTACAATGACGCCCTCGGCGATGCTGGATACAATACGGGTGCTAGTGACGTTGTTGTCTAACCAGGCTGTGCTATGGGACACGTTCTTTAGTAGCCATCAGTCAGCAGAGGAATCAATTAAAGTTTACTCTGATAAGTGTCTTCAACAGGCAATTGATTGCAGATTTAAGTGCCCTTCATGTTCTAGTGACTTAGCAGAATATATCCTTATTAGGAAGATAATGGTTGGCTTACATAACCCTATGCTGAAAAGAGAGTTGTATCAGTCAGCAAATGAGTCTATGTCATTGGAGGATTTGAAAACAAAATGCTTAGCATTCGAGGTGGCAGCTTGTGACTCATTGGAGGTAAACCCAACATTTTTGGGGCTGCAGTTGAACTGTCTGACAAAGAGAAGCCTCCTGCGGCAGAGGTTGGGGAGGCCGTCGAACTGTCTGATGAAGAGGAGCCGCCTGCAGCAGAGGTCAGGGCTGCCGGTGTGGGTAAGCAGCAGAGGGGCCCATCAAAGGATAGGTCTAAGTGTAGTAGTTGCAACAGATATCATGGGCATGAAAGCCAAGCCTGTCCAGCAAGGGATGTTGAGTGCTTTAATTGTGGGGGTAAAGGGCATTTGGCAAGGTGTTGCCTGAAAGGAAAGAAGAAAAGTCAGGGGGATAAAAATTCTTTGCCAATTGTTAGAGTGTCATGTACTGGTTCTAGTAACCTGCCTTAAGTGAAGATAAATATTCGCATCCCTGGCAATGGGAAATGGTGTCAGGCAATGGCAGTGGCTGATACTGGGGCAGTGGTGTGTGGCTGGCACTCAGCATCTTAGTTTATTGGCGTTGAGCAAGGGTCAGTTGTAAAAACCGAAGGTGAAGTTAGTGGACATTGTGGGGAAGGCAGTACCAGTATGGGGAGGGACCTTGTGTTGCATTAAAATAGGTTCTATGAAGTGTGAGCAGATGGTATATTTTTGCTAAATCATCATCATGTGTTTTTTTTATCTTTAGATTCATGTAAAGAGTTATGTTTAGTGCCAAGAGATTTCCCATATGCTAAGGTGTCTAGTGTCTGTGAGAGCAGTGAAATTGCTTGTACCCTTGGCAATGTCGCATCGGTGGGTCCCTCGACAGATAATCCATCAGCCTCATTGGCCCAGTCGGGCAATATCCCGACGGTCTTGGCCCCACCTACAAACAAGATGAACCCACCTTTCCCCTTGGTCGACATGAATGGCGACTGCCTGCAGGAATGGCTCTTGCAACATTTTTCGGCCACCACATTTAATCGGAGCCAGTGCCCCCTCCCGGTGATGGAAGGTCCCCAACACCTTATTCATGCTGTGCCAAATGAAGCCTGTAGCATTTCATACACCGTTGCCTGTTCCCAAGCATTAGGAGAATGGGGAGAAGAAATAGTTAAAGAGACGTAAGCCAAGGTATCATCTGCAAAGTGCCCGCTGGAGAGGCCACCGAATGGTGTTCTAGGATGGTAGTAACTGGCAAGAAAAATGGCCAGCCTAGACGGACATTGGATTTTCAGCCGCTAAATACTGTATGCTTACAAGAAATCCACCACACAGCTGCCCCCTTTGACATGGACTCAAACGTCCCGCCTCACACTTTTAAAACAGTGGCTGATGCATATTCTGGTTTTCATCAAGTGGAGCTGGACGAGGAGATTAGAAGGTTTACTACCTTTATTACACAATGGGGACGATATAGTACCTACGTACCCCCATGGGCCATTGTGCGGCTCCAGAGGCTTACACAAAACATTTTAATGATGTCATAGCAAACATTACCAGACACGAGTGTTGAACAAGCATTTTGGCATGTGTTAGATTTTTTGGAGGTGTGCGAGAAATATGGGATTACACTAAATCCGTCTAAATTCAAGTTTTGTAAACATGAAGTAGAATTTGTGAGTTATCAGTTGGGTTGGGATGCCTACCAACCAACAGCTATCGGCTGTCAAGGATTTCCCCATGCTGTCGGGGCCATCTATAACTGACATTCGTGCATGGCATGGATTAGTGAATCAGTTGGCTGTATTCATGGCCATGGCCTGATGGCTCCGTTTAGGGATCTGCTTAAGAAGCCATCAAAGAAAAAAGTTTATTGGGATGATCAGCTGCAATGAGAATTCGAGAAGGCAAAGAGTACTATATGTCAGTTAGGCAAAGAAGGCTTGATGTACTATGACAAATCACGGCCGAGGCTGTAGTGAGAGACTGGTGTAGAGAGGGTATCAGATTTGTGGTACTGCAACAATACTGCAACTGTGTTATGGTGGACACCCCTTTCTATTGCTAAGGGGGATGGTGTTTGGTGTTATGTGGCAGCAGACATCTCACCCCTACAGAAGCAGGGTATACTGCAGTCGAGGGAGAGGCCCTAGCGGTAGTGTGGTGTCTGAAAAAAGCCAGGCTTTTCTTGTTAGGTTGTCCAAATTTGACATTGGTAACGGACCATAGTCCCTCAGTGAAACTGTTTGGTAACAGGGAGTTAAAGGATATTTCTAATTTCAGATTATTTAGGTTAAAGGAAAAGACATTGCAGTATCATTTCAGCATAAAATATTTGCCTGGAAAAAGAAACTGTGTGGCCGACACACTCTCCCGCTATCCCTCCCTCCATGCCAAGCCAGAAGATGAAGATTTGGAACTCAGCGATGACCTCACAGTTGCTATGGTAACGTCCTTGGCAGCAGCGCTTGAGGTGGAGGACGTCGTCGTAATGGATCAAGAGACTGTCCTCAGCGCAACTTGAGATGACCTGGTGTACCAGTTACTACTGAAGAGAGTTTACAATAGTGATTGACCTCAGAGTAAGAGTCAAGACCTTGAGTGTTTAAAACTTTTCTTTGGTGTGCGAGAACAGTTAGCGGTATCAGGTGAACTGATATCATATACCTATGACTAAGGATGTGAATGTTTGGTCATCTCAGAAAATTTACAGCAGCAGGTAGCAGCTAACATGCACAGTGGGCATCAAGGTTTCGACTCTGTTAAGAAGGGCCCGTCAGTCAGTGTATTGGCCAGGCATAACAGGTGAGTATCAAAGGGCAAAGTGTCAAGTGAGACATACACCCCATCGCAGCAGCAAGAATGTTTGATCATGACGCCCCCCACCAGAGTACCCCTTTCAACTGGTTGTGGCAGACCTCTTCCAGATCAGTGGACGCATTGTGGCGGGATCACAAGCTTAAAAAACAAGCGGGCAAATCCCCCCCACATAAAGCTAATCGCTCCAGCTGCCCAACTCACCCTCAGTCACACTTTCTTCTTTACACAACAAAATACACGCAGGACAATTGACCTATACCTACAAAAAACAAAACAAAAACAAAAACAACACAAAACATACGTACTTACCAACACTACAGATACTCCGGGCTTTGCTGTGCTATCTGCTGTCGAGGTCGCAGAGATACCAACCACAAGCCAAAACCAAGAGCCACAACAACACAACCACAACTTAACACAACAATCAAGGACCACAACAACAACCAAGGAACACAACCACAACACAACAACAAAAAAGGAACACACTCACAACCCAAGACCACTGCACAACCAATCACCAACAACACAAAAAAGGCAACATACAATCCCAGTAACAACACAAACAACAACCCTCAACCACAACAACTCAATAATAACAGGAACTCACATACAACTCAACAAAGACCTCACAGCACAACAACTCTTAAGCAACAATATAAACTAACAAAACAACAACTAAACAACAAACAAAACACAACTTAGCTGACTTTCAATTCCTCCAATAAACTGCTGTCTAAACTACTTATCATCACCAGCTCTCACCAAAGACTGACTCAAAAACACTAAAAACACAGAACTCTAACAATCAACAGCACCAGCAGACAGCCCAGAACCCACCCACAACCAATTCAGTCATTAACTATCCATACAGCAATTACACCCCTCCTCTCCCTCTCCCTCCCCCCCTCCTCCTCTCTCTCCTCGTCTCTCTCTCTCTCTCAGACGTTGTCAAATGGAACTCCATAACTCCTCCATATTTCCTCCCCTGTTACATTTGACAATGTCTCCTTTCACTCACAATACCCACACTAAATAGCCTTCCACAACACCCACCGATGCTCAGATGCAGGTCCCCTGGATCTTGTTTGAGTGCCCTCATACACACTCTCAGTTACACCGCCATCAACTTCTCCCAGATCACTTCCAGTCAGACTACCATTACTATCTCCCTCACTACCATCCCCCCAAATCCCATTCACTATCTCATCTACCCCTTCTAACTCTTGTCCGAACATCTCTCGTAACTCTGCCACCAAATCACTTACCTCATTTACACTCCTGCCAAACTCCTGAAGAGACTCGTTCATACTGCCAACTACATCCTTACCACCTGATTCCCTTCCTGGTGAAACTTCATTAAACCCTGACAATTCAAACCCACACATGCTATATGTATCATTCCTCCCCTCAAAGTCATCTGTATTACATGCCTTATCCACCATTTTTACCCTAACACTAACCCCCTATCATGCAGTTCACGTTTCTCCCTTTCATTCCCTTTCCTTACCTTCTTCCGCTTTCTTCCATACTCAACCAACACTAACTGCCGATCTTCCAGACCCATTTGCTCTCTGACACTCGGGTCACATTTATTCACTTTCAACCACCCACTCATCACATTCTCCTGAACATACTGCCGCACACTAGAGGACCCACCCAACTGAATCCCCTTTTCTCTTAGTTTCCCGAATTCCCAGCCTGACTCATCCTCTTTCGCCTACACACACTCACCACGTGACCTTCCATTCCACATTCAACACACTTCACACGCTGTTCTTTACACATCCTAGCATAATGGCCATTCGTCCCACAGTTGCCGCAAACTATGTTCATACGGGTACCCCGACATCCACTAGCGATATGCCCTGCCTGTCCACACCTATAACATTTAATATCCCTATCTTTCTTACACTCACTCACCAAATGCCCTCTTTGTCCACACCCGAAGCACATTCCTAACGCCCATCGACATTCATTCTTCCTGTGTCCTGGCTTACCACATCTATGACACTGCTGCTGCTCTTGCTCACAACTAACTGACCCCACTCTTCCAACACTCACACTCCTATCTCTTCTTGGGCTAACTACACTCACGTTACTTGCCCTAATGCTCCTATCTACCACTCGCTCTCCCATTCGCCTCGGCCCTTCCAAAACTGCCTCCCTATAGCTTCTAAACTCTGGCACAACCTCAGCTACTTCAGTCCTAACACTAACACTTCTACTCTCTTTCATACACCTATCTAACTCGTAATCCTCTACTATTTCTAAAATGTCGTTCCATGTTAACCTTTCATTCGTTCATTGCATTTTCTCCTTACGTTTCAGATTCATAAACTCACATACATTCTCTGGTACAGTCACCAACAACTTCCACACTAACTCCTTACACTCATTTATCCCTTCGTCCCCAAACTTTTTCCTGGCTATTGTTTCTAACCTACAGACATACATCGACAACGACTCACCAACATTCATTCTTGCCTCTTCAAAATCTTGCTTTCTCCTATATCTAACGCTACTCTTTATCCTCTTTGCCTGTCCTACAATCCTAGCTTTTACACTCTCATATGGCACATTTCCTACACTCATCATTACCCCATACATACTCAACAAGAATCCCGTCAAAAAGCTACCTAACTCTCTTGCCCAGACTCTCTTGTTATCCCCATGCTTTGCCTTACAATACCTCTCATATTCTTTAAAAAAGTCCCCTATGTCCCTACTACCATATTCCTCATATTGTGCACATCGGGGTACCTGTCTCATATACACAGCCTTTCATACCTCTTGCTCACTTTCACTCTCACTTTTGCTTTCGCTACTTCCATTCTGACCCCTCTTTCCCTCTCCTGAATACAGCGAATCCACTTCCATACTCACGTCCATACCCCTGACTACGCTCTTCTTACCCTTCTTCTTTCTGCCTACCTGTTTCCACTCACCGCTATCCAAATCACTCTCAGCCCTTTCCCCAATGTATTCTGTCCTAATCTCATCCTGTCCATCATCCTTACTAACCTTCTTTCCCTTAGTCTTCTTTTCCTCAGCCCCCTTCTTATTCTTGTCCTCAGGTTTATCCTTATCCTGTGTCTTCCCCTTCTTTCCCTTACCTATCACAACCAAATCACCTTCGTCACTCGTACTCTCATCCACTCGCTCTCTCACTTTATTTACCACTCCTAGCCCGTCACAAGACCCAGTAGGCCTACCTCCTACAGCTCTCTTTCCCATGAATCCCTTCATCATTTCCTGCATCATCTCTTGCACTGCATTCATAATTACCCCCAATTTTTCATCCATTTTCTCAACCATTCTCTCTTCCGCTCCTTTCACCTCTTCTTTCATTTTCACTTTCGCACTCCTTAGCATTCCTCTTATTTCCTCTAACTCGCTCTTCAGCTCCTCACACTCTACCCCCAACCTCTCATTCTCCACTTCCAACCTTCCCTTAGCTTCCCTCGCCAACCTCAGCTCCTCCTTCAGCCTCTCTATCTCCTTCAACCCTTCCATCCTCACTTTCTCCACCAATCAAACAACTCACTACCGCAATTACCCTGCAGCTGCCACACCAACAGTCCCTGTTCGGGCGCCAAAAAATAATGTGGCAGGATCACAAGCTTAAAAAACAAGCGGGCAAATCCCCCCCACATAAACCTAATCACTCCTGCTGCCTAACTCACCCTCAGTCACAGTTTCTTCTTTACACAACAAAATACACGCAGGACAATTGACCTATACCTACAAAAAACAAAACAACACAAAACCAAGAGCCACAACAACACAACAACAACCAAGGAACACAACCACAACTTAACACAACAATCAATGACCACAACAGCAACCAAGGGACACAACCACAGCTCAACAACACAACAACAAAAAAGGAACACAATCACAACCCAAGACCATTGCACAACCAATCACCAACAACACAAAAAAGGCAACATACACACCCAGTAACAACACCAACAACAACCCTCAACCACAACAACTCACAGATAATAACAGGAACTCACATGCAACTCAACAAAGACCTCACAGTACAACAACTCTTAAGCAACAATATCAACTAACAAAACAACTAAACAACAAACAAAACACAACTTAGCTGACTTTCAATTCCTCCAATAAACTGCTGTCTAAACTACTTAACATCACCAGCTCTCACCAAAGACTGACTCAAAAACACTAAAAACACAGAACTCTAACAATCAACAGCACCAGCAGACAGCCCAGAACCCACCAACAACCAATTCAGTCATTAACTATCCATACAGCAATTACACCCTCTCTCTCTCTCTCTCTCTCTCTCAGACGTTGTCAAATGGAACTCCATAACTCCTCCATAGCATGTACTTGGCTTTTGCTGATAGGTTGACTGGTTGGGTAGAGGTGGCACATCTGCCTAATGGTGCCACGTCAGGACATCTCATTAAGAAATTCAGAGGGTATTTTATCAGACGGGGTGCCCCAGAGGAGCTGGCTACTGACGGTGGAACTAATTTGTCAAGTGAGGAGATGAGGAATTTCCTAAGGAGATGGGTTGTGTCATCCAGGATATCATCAGCTTTATATCCCCAATCAAATGGGCACGCAGAGGCAGGTGTCAAGGTAGCAAAAACACGCCATCAGTGACCACTTAGGGCCTGGGGGTAGTCTGGATACGGATTAGGTTGCCAGAGCCCTCTTGCAGTAGCAAAATATGCCGTTGCATGAAGAAAAAGTGTCACCAGCTCAGTTGGCTACTAGTCGATGCCTGATGGACTCGATGCCCATCACCCGCCAGAATTAGCGAGTAAATAAGTATTGGAAGAAATCTCTTAGGTCTAGAGAATTGAAAATGGCCAAAAAGAATGAGAAGATCTTGGCAAAAACAGAAAGAAACTTGTAGACTCTGAAACCCCTCCAAGTGGGACAAAATGTCTGCATTCAGGATCCCACATCCAAACTTTGGGATCGCTTGGTTGTGGTAATAGAGGTCATTGGAACCGGGTACCATCAGTACCACGTACAGTTGGATGTAAGTGGTCGGGTGTCAGTACACAACAGGCGCCACCTTCGTGCCTAAGTAGCACCAGCGTCACCAGTACCTGATTGATTGTGTCTGTTAAATCTGGCGTCACAACATCTGGGTAATTGACACCGAAATAAATTAAATAGAAAAATTTAGATTTTTAATAAATTTCATATAAAAATGTCTATAAATATATGTATATAAAAATTTTGTTCATATATATGTTCTTACATAGACAATCTATGTATAATTTAAATTTATTTGAGGAGGCCCCGCCTCTCCCATAAATTTATATAACTGCTCTATTTTACAATCCTTTCCAAGAATTGTAGCTAAGATAAAATTACCTACTCTGTCACGACCCCAAGACAGGAACCTATGTCTCAAATTCCCGAATCTGGGACATTCAGTCAGCAAATGTTTCACAGTCATGGGCACAGTACAGTTCTCGCAAATCGGAGGATTTTCTCGAGACATCAAGAACCCATGTCCGATCCTCAATCTGCACAACATCGTTTCTTGGCATATACGGATATGACCAAGGAGACACTGATGACATGATACTACGCATTTTTTGATTAGTTAAAATATCCTCCCACTGGGACTGCCAACATTTTTTAATTCTCTGACCTACTAGAGGATATAAATCCTGATATGGTAGTAGGCATCTTGTGGGTTCTGGGGAGTTGACTGCCGACTTTGCCAGTTGGTCAGCTTTCTCATTCCCAGCCACCCCAACATGGGAAGGCACCCAACAGAACTTTATTTCTTTCCGTCTTCTTTTCAGTAAAAGCAGCCATTCCAATATATCTAAAATCAGAGGGTTTAAAAGGTTAAAAGATTCCAGTGACTGAGGAACACTTCTTGAGTCACAATATATAATAAAATTATTTTCATTTGAATAAAAACTTCCTTAAAAAGCCTTTAAAACTGCATATAATTCTGCCATAAAAATCGATGCAACAGGTGATAACCTGCCACTTCTCTCTAAACCAGGGATGGCTACTCCAAAGCCGACACCAGCATCTGACCTTGAGCCATCCATGAAAACTGCAGTGGAGTTATCATGTTGCAAGGAGTGTTCTAAAAATATTGACCGCATGGGCTCACTGGACAATTCTGTCTTGGTAAAATTAAAATATCTGCAGAATTTTATCTCTGGGAAGTTCCAGGGGGGACTAACTGAATATTTTGCTGGTAAAATCTCGATCCTTGGCATGTTTTAATTCACGGACAATGACATTTACTCTAAAAGTGAATGGATGAGGTTGCTTGGGGTGACTTTCATAAAACTGCCAATGCCTTTCCTTTCTCATACAAATGCTGGTTAAAGACTTAGGTAGCCTCTGGAATCTATTCCAGCTACGAACCAGCAGACACTTGTAATGAAGATCCAGTGGCACCTCATCAGCATCTACAAGCATGCTATCGGTGGGAGATGATTTAAATGCTCCAGTACACAACCGTATTCCTCCATGATGAATTGAGTTGAGCATTTTAAGGCTATTTGGCTTCGCAGAAGTGTGCACCTCACACCCATAACTTAATTTTGAAAAGACCAAGGCTTTGTATAATCTCAACATCTGAGTTCGGTCTGCACCCCGAGAAGTGTGAGACAAGACTTTCAGCAAATTCACTGCTTTCAAGCATTTTGCCTTAATATATTTCAGATGTGGAATCCAGGTCAGCTTGCTATCAAAAACCAAACCAAGAAACCTTGTTTCACCAACACATGTAATTCTCTGCCTATGAATGAATAGATCTGGATCAGGGTGGATTCCCCTTATACGACAAAAGTGCATAGTTACTGTTTAACTAGCAGAAAATCTAAAACCATTAAGCTCAGCCCACTTTACTATATTATCAATGCATAGCTGAAGGTGGCATTCAGCCACTGCCATCCTTGATACTGCAAAGGAAATCGGCAGGTCATCAACAAAAAGGGTATGTTATATCTGGGCGACTTATTTTAGAAACCCCATTGATTACCAAGGCGACAAGGTTACACTTAAAACACTTCCTTGTGGTACTCCTTCTTCTTGATTGAATACATATGACATTGTTGCTCCAACCTGAACCTGAAATATCCTATTTTTTAAAAAAGCCTTAATAAAGAGGGGCAAATTGCCTCTCAGGTTACATTCATAAAGGACCCTTAAAATGCCATATCTCCATGTTGTATCATAAGCCTTCTCTAGATCAAAGAAAACAGTGATGTGATGCTGCTTGTCAGCATAAGCTTCACATATTGAAGATTCCATTTGTACCAATACATCAGTTGTGGAGTGCATACTCCGAAAACCACACTGAGCAGGCGACAGATATTTACCTCTTTCCAAGTACCACATCAACCGTGTTCACCATTTTTTCCATGATCTTACACAAACAACATGTCAATGCAATAGGGCGCTAATTTTCGGTCTTGAATGGATCTTTTCCAGGTTTCACGAATGGCAGTAATTTTAACTTCTCCCAAAGCTTGGGGAAGATATGTTCTCGGTAAATTCTGTTAATAAGGCTTAATATGAAAAGTCTGGTATTTTCAGGAGAATGCTTAATCATTGAATATGTTATATCATCCAGTCAAGGAGCTGATTCATTACATTTATTCAAGGCTGATTCAAATTCTCTAATAGTAAAAGGAGCTTTGTATTGCTCATGTTTTAAAGTATTAAAATCAATTTCGACTTGTTCCATTATCCGTCTTTGAGCTGAATAGGGTAGGGTCTATCATCATTTTTCTTTGCAACATTAGCAAAATGATTAGCAAACTCATTTGCCACTAACTGGGGGTCTGCTACCTCGCAACCATTCATCTTGATAACTGGAGGTTGACAAGGAGTTTTCGAATTTAGTGAGGATATGAAGATCGTCCAAGATTCTTTTCGTGCTTTTTTTATTTCCATGTGAAAATGAGCTCTTGCTTTTTGAAATTCAACACGGTAATACTCACATTTTCGTCTGCGGTATCTGGTGAAGGCAGATCTCATAGTTCTATGAGTTTCCTGGCATTTACGAGTCCACCAAGGAACTGGTCGGTGGATAAATATGCCCGAAGTCCTGGGTATAGATTGAAGACCAGCTGAGAACATTATTGTATTCAAAAAGTCAAGAGCATCATCTACACAGGGATAGTCATCAGCAGAGTCATCTATTGAGCTGTGCTCCTGGAATGCTGCCCAATTAGCTTTACCAATGTTCCATTTGGGTAGCCTTGAAGATGGAGGACTTGATGCTACACTCACCACTATTGGGAAATGGTCACTGGTAAATCTATCATTTATAGCTCTCCAATTAAAGTCACTACATATAGAAAAATCAATTGCTGATAACGTGCCTGTTTGAACATGAAAATGTGTAGACTCCCCAGAGTTGAGAATCCCCACATTTGCATCTTCTATGATGGAACCTAAGCATCTTCCTCTATGATTGGTGACAATGTCACCCTAAAGATGGTTTCTGCTATTCATATCTCCCGAAATAACAAAAGGACGTGGTAACTGTTGAATAAGAGATTTAAATTCATTGATGAGGAAGACATTCGTTAGGTGGTAGATAGAGAGTGCATACTGTATATTTTCTTTGCAAATGATTGTGCACACCTATCACTTGCAATGCTGATTGGACACTAATAGGATTTTGTGGGGTGTCATTTCGAACATATAAAATGACAACACCATGGCTTCCAATATTTAAGTTATAGGTGGAGTGATAGGATGTATACTCTCGTGGGCTGGGGCACATATTATTACCAATCATGGTCTCCTGCAGAGCTATACAAACAGGAGACACTTCTGATATGAGCAGCCTTATTTCTTCCCATTTAGCTCTTAATCCCTGATAGTTCCACTGGAGAAAATTAATAGATTTTACTTTCCTTTAGAGGCTGTTAAATTAGAGCCTCTTTTAAGAGCTTTCAGCTTACAACCTTGCTCTTTTTTCCTGGAAGGAGACCGATTGTTTAAGGCTGCCTTCCTTTTCAGAGGGTTATCAGTCTCAGGAACAGCAGACAAAGCTAATGTCCCCTGAGGAGGGGTGTGAGGATCGGATATTGGTGCATCCTCCAAAGCATTTACAGCTGGTACAACCTCCAGAGAGGCGGAAGTGCCAGGTATACCCGACACTGCCTCCAGAGAGGCAGGAGTACCAGAAATCATTGGCTCTGTTTCCATAGAAGCAAGGGTGCCAGAGACCACTGGCACTGCCTCCAAAGAGGCAGGAGTGCCAGAATCAACTGGCACTGCCTCTGAAGAGGCGGGAGCACCAGAAATCACTGGCACAGCCTCCGAGGAGGCATGAGCACCAGACATCACTTGCACAGCCTCCATGGAGGCATGAGCACCAGATATCACTGGTGTAGCCTCCGAAGAGGCAGGAGCACCAGAAATTACTAGTGCAGCCTCCGGAGAGGCAGGAGCACCAGAAATCACTGGCCAGCAACAAATGGCGCTGCCTGCAAAGAGGCACGAATAGAGGTCGTCACTGATTTTCTATTTGAATTATCCTTGGTAACATTTGTGTTTCTTCTTCGGTTGGCAGCAACACTGGAAAAGGATATTCCTGGTCCAATGTATTGATTCAATACTCTCTCTTTTGCCTCCCTAAATGTGATACATTCTGTTACCCTTAAAATTTGAATTTCTTTTTCCATGATGTACACATCACAATTAAGTGAAGATGATGGATGATTGTCTCCACAATGTATACATCTGGCTTGTTTATTACATATGCCATGCTCTGGTTCACTGCATTTGACACAAGTGGCTGGCTTGCCTTGCAGTTTCTGTTTACAGGACCCTAACATATGTCCAAATTCTTGATAATGGAAACATCTCCTTGGTCTTGGGATATATTGTTTGATCTTGAAACTTAGCCAGGCTGCTTTTACTATAGAGGGCAATCGAGTAGAATTGAATGTAATACGTAATTAAATTGGGAGGTGGGACAAAGACTCCATTTACCTTCTTCATTGGTTCAATTCTTATTACACCTTGATCTTTTAATTCTTCTACAAGTTTTTCTTCGGAGTACGTCATCAGTTGGGGTGCATATATCATTCCCTTGGAGTAATTCCAAAAAGCATGTACAGCACATTCTACTTTGACTCCTCCAAGGTGTGATAAGATTTTTAGTTTTTCAGTTTCTTTTGCTGAGGTTGATTCCACCATCAGCTCTCCTCAACCTTCATAAGAAATCTTAGGTTCTCGGCCAAAACACTTCACAATATCTCGATATACATTAAAAATATCACAACTAGATTCTTCCAGATTAAAAGTTAAATACTTATCATAAGACTTTTCAAATACTCCTGGTCCAATTTCAAATATGTTTCTGTTTAATTTCCCTTTACTCTGTACTGGAGCATAGGGTTTCAGTGTAATTACACTGGAAGGTTTTTTAGATTTTTCCAGAGGAAGGTTGTCAGTGGAGGTTCCAGCAGTCATTAACTGTGCCGATTCACCACCATCAAAGGGCCCAAGGGTACTTGAATCTTTATTTTTTTATATCATAAAGATTTAAGAGAGAAGAAAAAAAATAAACCTGAAAACCTTAAAAAGATATCATCAGCCTTTCATGGTGTTTATTCTTCCACTAATGGCACAAGTGAGAACCGACTCCCAAATGTCCACATCCCTACCCTACCCACAAGGGATGGCACAACATGATTAGAGTGGCCCAAGTGTAAGCTAAACCCGCTTGATAGGACTGAGAGTATTACAAGAACACAATCATCCCCACCCTAATCACATTATGGGCAAACTGGACAGAATGCCGAGTCCTATCCACAAAACTAGACCCCCCTGGAATCCGTGGTCCAGCCCTGCAAAATAGTTCCGCCTGATAACACTCAGGTCCAAACATTATCGGGCAGTTGATGGTCTTGCCATGGTTCCCACTATTTAGCTTCAGATATAAAACCCAGTCCCAGCTGTGATATCTTTTCTGTTTAACAGGTCCAGTAAATTTCAGCAATGATGGAAAATTCCACAAAAATTAATCCAAATATAAGTATTTAATGTTTGGGACTCTTAGGTTTGAACTCGGGAAGAAATTCCTAGGGTTCAATCTTTCCCGGAACCTCGACAACAGAGATGCAGGAGGCCACCAGCGTGGCACGACGATTATAAGATGTAATGTTGAATTCTGTAATCTGTCGTATTTCAGTAATGCTGGGAGGATTGTATTAACTATTAGGTTATTTTCTCTTATTTGTATTTTGTTGTATTCACGGTTAGCTGGGATAGCTCCCACAAAAGAACAGGGAGCTTGTACTATTGTATTTTGAAGATAGAAAAATATTTATTGCCATATTTATCCATTTTGTGGGGGCATGTATGGGCTAGTCGTATTCTTGGGAGAAGCACTATTTATGTGAGATGGCACGAACCTAAAACACAGTAACTAAAACATTCGAGACAAGCAGCATGCAGTTCATTGTAAGTGCCTTCTAAAAGTGCTGATTTGAGAACTATGCCATTGCCCATGTATTTGCGATGAAGTCACAAGTAGCTTTCAGCTGATCTCTCCATTTCGGAAGAAGAAAAAAGCCAATCATTGCAAAGATTGCTCGTGAATTCCACCTGGCACTATGAAGGGAGGCCAACTTCCGCCATTTGACATGGGGCCATTTTCCCTTCATCTAGAAAAAATGATATGCTTCACAGTTCAAAAAGAAAACTGAAGTTATCTCTCCATCCTGGGTTTTCATGCGCTGCCATCATTTCTATGCCAGAATAGGTTTTTTGTAAGTCCTCATAGCCTGCCAAAATATCTTCAACGAAAGTATAGTTGATGCTGGTTGACCGTGATTTTGTTGGGAAAAGGGAATCCACCATGTGCTTTAGAACTAGGTCGAGAATATGATGTTGTCATCCAATAAACTGAGGCTCTTCCAGTCCCTTTTGTCTGAACTGTCTCTGAAGTCTAACAACAACGCCACTTTTATGGTCTGCATTGACTGTTGTGTTCAGAAATAATAATTTTCACTCTCTCCCATGCATTATATTCATCTGCAGATCTTGCATTGGGATAAAGATGTACTCACTTGATCCGCTTTCACAAGCCAAAATGCCAAGGGATAGAGTTCTTGCAGAATTCTTCACACAGACCACCTGATATTCTTTCTTGTCAATTCTCTTCCCATCGAAATGCAAGCAAAATTCGTCTTCACCAATAATTTTTTCAGCCAGTTCTTACCCCTTTCTGCATCCTTGATCACTCGACGTCAAATTCCCGAAGAACATTTGGTGCTTTCCTTGTTAATAATGACATTTTTGATACCAGCTTGGTAGCAGATTTTATTGCATGGTACTTTCGTTTCATGAGGGTATGCTCTTCTGCAACATCAGTAATCTGTAAGTATCCAGTATTCACCCATTTTTTAAGATGCTAAATGGTAATAAAATTTAATCCAAAATTCTTGCAGAACTGTCACTTTGTAAAGTCACTATTTCTTTGTCTACACAGCACACACTCAAAACTGCAGCCAGTAAAACTGACTTTACACAGATGCTACTGATACCATCTCAGGCCCTCACCTCCTATGTAGAAAAAAATGATATGATGTTGGGTGCGGGAGGTTTTAACATAACCAAAAGAAAATAACATCGAAAAACTAATATATAAGTAAATCACAACACCAGGAAAATTAAAATTTTGACAAAAGCTATAACGTCATATCCTTAATGTACAATACTTCTTCCAGGATCTGAACAGCATTGACCTTCATTAATGATTTTTGTTTGTTTGTATGGTGTTTTTATGTGCATGGAACCAGTGGTTATTCAGCAACGGGACCAACGGCTTTACGCGACTTCCGAACCACGTCGAGAGCGAACTTCTATCACCAGAAATACACATCTCTCACTCCTCAATGGAATGGCCGAGAATCGAACTTGCGACCACCGAGGTGGCACGCAAACACCATACCAACCACGCCACTGAGGCGCTTATCATTAATGATTTTCCCCTTAACTAATTGATTCTTTTAGCTAGTAATTTTGCAATAATCTTATAGTCTACAAAGAGTAGAGAATTGACCTCCAATTTTTCAACTCTTTCTCATCACCATCCTTCTTTACAAGTGTGATTATACCCTTATATTGACAGCTCCCTAATTGAGAGCCCATCAATACCGGGGTTCGATTCTTAACAATTTTTTTGCTCATTGTGCGAAATATTTCTTTCTCATTAAACTCCTGTTCTATTAATTCTCTATCATCATCACCCCAGTTTATTTTCTATATTATCTAAAGTCTTGCCTGCTATCTTGATCCCCTATATCACAAGAATGGCTGAATGGCTAGAAGAGACCGTAATTCCGTTCCCCACTTATCCCTCTCACAATCCATCATTTTCTTCACTGGCCTTTCTTGTCGTTTACCAATGAAGTATTTTGAAATTTTCTAACCAAGTTGTATGTCTTTTAATCTTGTTCTTAATATCTTCGTTCAGTTCTTCCCTAATTGTTTGAATTCTACTTTTAATTCTCTTTATTTCTTCCATATCAGGGTTCCTTGTCTGGTAAGCAATTTCATTAAGGACATTAGTCTATTTTTAAGAATATTCAACATCATATATCTCATTTTCTTTTCCATTCTACCCACTTTACTATGAATTCATTCTTTTTAATCTTCACTAGTTTCTCCCACCATTCAAGCATGGAATCATAATTACCTCTCTCTCTTTTCCATTTCATCCAATGGTCTTTAAAATCTTCCTTAACTCCTGAATCCACATTAAGTTTCCAGTATGATTTTCCAAATTGTAACACATTATCTCATTTAACATCCCATAGAAAACAAGTGTGATAAGAAAATGATACTGCCACTGTTTTTGAATATTTCACATTTGCGATTAAGTCAGCCATGTATGTACGTATATTCTATCTAATCTTGCAGCCTAATTTTTCCTCAAATGTATATTCAGGAATGTTTGGGATAATACTATTATGTACATCTCTATTTTCCAAACACTGACAATTTGTTTTAACGTATTTGAAAAATTTGAACTTTTTGGTTCAGAAGAATCCCTGTTACTGATGATAAATTCCAATAAGCCCCCACAATACATCTACTTACATTATTTTGCAAAAGAGGAAGCATAACTTCCTCAAAAAATTCTTCTCTTTCAGCCTGACAATTCGCCGCAGATGGTTCATAAATACACATAATATTAATCTTTGTTTATAAGTGCTTATTATTTTAGCATTTAGTTTCTTATCATTATTGCAGTTCCACCCTAAATATTTATGGTCGGATTCAGAACAACGTCATAATAATTAACAAATAAATAATATTGCTCAAAGTCGTTGTATTATGTTCTTGTAACAAAGAGGTATCAGTACTATGGTAGATTGGTAAATAGGAGACGCATGCAAATTCATGTTTGTTTACATCTGAAAGACCATTAAATGTTAAGAGTTCCAATACGAATGAAGATGATTGTTTATGGGTAATACATGTTTGTTAACTGGCTTTTTGGGGGTTAATATCTTATGTTTCAAGACATGTATTTTTATTTTCCTCTTTTTTGCATTTACTTTTTTTGTTTTGCTACTGCTTTAGCATTACGATTTAGAACTAAAAAAATTTCTTTGTTTGTACCACTTTCCATTCTTCCTGGTTACAAGGCAACTAAGTATCGTCTGATTCTGTACCATCACTATCATCCTTGGCATACATTCAGAATCAGAAGGAATTCCCTCTTCTATATTTAATGTCTCTTTGATAACGGGAGTATTTTCGGCACTCGAGATCTGATTTGGATTCAAACATTCCCCTTGGAGACCGTGTCCTCCTCGCAATCCTCTTCTTCCATATTCATTCCAGATGCAATCTCTTTTTCCGCGTCCCCATAGCCATACACGTCAACAGTATAGTTATACCCTTCACTATTCCATCTTCATAGTAGCTTCCTTTTAATACTACATTAGCAGTATTATTCGTCTGGTCGTCGTTCACTGCAGAATATTCTTCCATTCCACTTATACTAGGTTGCAACCTTATTATCTGCTCATCATCAGCTATGTCGTTATTTCCCTTTTCATTATTTTCTACTGGTAATTCACAATTATTAGTAGCCTACTATTTTCTTCCTTAGATGTATTATCACTTGCATTACCTTTTTCGGTATTTTTCACGCTCTCTTCAAACCATTTACTTGCACAAAATTCACCTCTGTCATTAACCATTTTCTTGTTTCCTTCTGCAATTTCGTCGGAACCATCATTATTTTCCTTTCCATGCTTTGGCTTTGTGTCTACTGATGAAGTTGGGTCGTTTGCGGGTTTCGAGTTTTAGGGAGGAAAGTTATCAGCATTTACTGTATTTACTTTATCTTTCCCATTAATGTTGCAATCTGCTGCAATGCGCCCTATAATACCGTATGCATGTGGGTATTTGCCCCTTGTATTGAAACAACACTGAGATTCCTCTGTAGGTAAGTGAGGAGGGAATTGGTTTCTCCAGCTTCTTCAATGCAGTCCTGTTTCCCGTCATTTTTCCTACAAGATCTCCATACATGTATTTCTGAAATCGTACATTATACACCTGACCGTACTCTTCAAGAATATTTGAAAGTGTTGTACTTTGCATATCAAATGGGACATTCTTTACTGTTACAAGTCTTAGTACTACTCAGTTTAATAATTTGAACATTTACTTTCTTTCCATCCACAAAAATTATATACTTACTATAGTCCTTCATAACTTTTTCGAATGTTTTTTTGGCAGTATCTTCTAGGTTGATAACTGTTTACTAAGACTAATTTGCTGCACACCATAAACTTCTTCTAAACATACTCGAAGTTTACTTATTATTTTGAATTTTTCACCTACACTGGCTTTCTCTTGCCCAAGGTAATGAATACCAAAGGTATTAGGGCGTTGGAATGTTACCCATTTAGTGACGTATAAAGTATAATCAGTCCATTTCTGTTGGTACTACTGTATTGCCATGGTAACATGAATGTCACCATGGCAACCGTGAAACGCTTTAACAGGGGTTCTTTTTCCAAGAATGGCTCCGAATTCAGAAATCTAAACTACAAAGCCGCAATGCACCATATCACTGTCACAATTCACCAGTTTCACATATCTCGAGGATAAACAAGGCACTAAAGCTTCATACAGCAATATCAATACGTTCCCCTTCGTCAAAAATCCCTTTGAAATATGAAATAAGGACGGAGCAAACCATCTGATGTGTCTGAATTTCGGAAAACTTAAGCTAATTAGAAACCCTTCCCATACAGATGTTGCTTTTGTTAATGATGTTATTAAGGAAGAGTTTATTGAACTTGTGAATGGCTCGAGTGCTTGTGATCTATTTGAGAAAAAACCTTTAGTCAGGTTCTCGTGTAAAATATCCAAATGATATCCACATGTCACAGAGGAGCCTCTCCGTTCTCAGTTGCTTTTTCTTTCAACGTAGTATCTGTGAAACTGGGTTTTCCAGCTAACTTGTCATAAAATCAAAACTAAGGTCTCGAGTGAATGTGGAAACCGGCTTTTGATGTGCTTTAGAAAAAACTGCTCCCCAGCTGACTAGGCTAGCTGAAGAAAAACAGTTTCAGCAATCTCATTAACTCCCTTTGCTGCTGATGTTATAATAATGTATTTTGTTTTTGCAGCTCAGTACCATAATCTCGAAAATTTCCTGCATAGAAACAGGCAAATAATCATAAAAAAATGTTCTTTATTTTTATGGAGTTCTTTGTGTTTACAATAATACTGTTATGCCAGGAGAGTTATGTACGAGTACTTACTTCCCTTCAGGACAGTACTTGCAAATATATACAATGGAATTTTTCTCTGATAATGTTTTGCTCTCTTTATACGAAGTGGAGGGGGTGCATTACTGACATTAAAAATACCCGAAAGGGTACGTGTGGAAAAAAGGTTGAAAACTCCTGCCATAAAATTACCAAGTATGACTAACATGTCACTACTCGCTCTCAGACACTGATGGAACCCCCAAGACTTGGTTTGCGCTCTAGCCTTTAATAATAATAATAATAATAATAATAATAATAATAATAATAATAATAATAATAATAATAATAATAATAATAATAAAATTAACTCCAAGGCGAATCTTATATTGTTTTAAAATGCTCCAAAATGAGGACAAATGTCTAAAATATTCTCGTGGGGTTTACGGCAACCCCTACTCACTTTACTCGCCACCCCACCCATACCATAAACTGTAAAGCTTTGGCCCCCCAAGAAAAATCTGAAATGACGCCACCGGGTGTATGTGAATCGGTGCCATAAGAGCTTTTTGTAACTTTTTTCCTATCTTTCTTTCTTTTTTTTTGTTTGTTTGTTTGTTTATGAGACATGGGGAGGGGAGAAAAACGACATAACTGGGTTTTAAACTTAAGAGAAAGTTTGTTAACTTTCCCCATTGCTTTCGGAGTCCTATGGAAACTGGTGACGGAGGGTGGTACTGGATTTACATAAGAAATTAATGGACTTTTTTTTGTATGTTTGCAATGTTATTTTGCTGAAACCGCACTGTCAATGTGCCTGATTTATGACACACGTGATTTCCCCAAAAAGGCTGAATTCTCAGACAGGCCGAAATTTTTTATGGATTACCAAGTTTGAACATTTATATCAGACGTTGATCTCCAGATGTGTTGTGTACTGTGGCGAAAATGGGTGCGCTCATTTTATTTACGTTATCAGTAAAAATCTCATAGTGATGTGCTTAATAGCATGCTTGCTGCTTTGCATAGCCAGACCAGATGTTCAAGACACCTGTTTTTCCCGGGTTGGAGAGAGGGAAGAGCAAACATACGATGAGGTAGTGGTGTTGCTTAATGATTCTTTATTTTCAAAAGCGAAACATATGATCAGTTTGTCTGTAGACTACGCCAGAGAATAGTTGGTGTGAATTTGACAAATGTGATAATGCTATTTGTGACAAAGTTGTCAATGAATTTATGTCGCCAATGTATGAGCAAAGGAAATTAATTCTTGAGGATACTGAAAATTTCACGAGCCAAGACCATGGAGGCCTATGTGGCTTTGCAGCCAAATTTAATTTTGTGAATTTTCTGGCAAGTCCCAGCAGGAACCTTAACACGGTGGTTCATCCAAAGATGTAAGTTGTAGAATTGTCTAGGCACAAGTTTACATTGGACACTTGCCCAGTCTGGAGTAAGACATAGTCTTCATGTGGTGAAAGGTCACTTCAAGGCTTAGATGACGTGATTATTTTCAGAAGATGGGTCACAGTTTCAGCACTGCTAGTGTCTGTTTCAGCTACTGAGGTTGTGGATGTTCCAAACATGATACTTGTGGCAGTCAGAAGGTGCATCATGTCAACATATGTCTGTGTTGTCCCTAGGCATACTAGACAATTCTATAGCAATGATGATTAAAGATTTGCAGTTGATGATGGAGAGTTGCAAACAGTACAGTTTGTATGGCACCAGTGACCTGATAGTCAGCCAGGTCTCCTTGAACAGTGTCCTGATTGGCTAGTTTGAGGTGTAATGTAATAAGGCGATCAACCTGAAACAAAACAAGTTGGTTTGTGAGTCAAGGAAGAAGAGATTTCTCTAACTCTCTGTTATCAAACTTTTGCATATTATCAGACCATTCATGACATGTCAGCTGTGCAAAGAGTGGTTTTATGTTTTGAGGTGACTTTGCCGGATCACCCCTCAGCAGACAAACTGCTGAAATGTTGGCTATCTACCTCTTTGGTCCTTACTCTGATGAAGCCCAGGAGATTAACTGTGACATATTGATGAATTGCCCAAAACTGTTCCTTAGAAAGTCGGACTACTGAAAGACTTTGAATTGAAATTGCATATTGTTGAGACAAATTTCTTTTGGGTTATGGGAGAAGGTGGACAAAAAGAAGCAGGTGTTATTGAGAAAGTCCAAGCTGAACCAACAGAGTGGCTTTCACTGCCTGTGGTAGCTATTCATCTAGTTAAGAAGTTCATTACAAGCAAGGAATGCGGTGATCCTACAAAAACCCTTGTCTCTTCTTGAAAAGCAAGAGCCTCAAGCAGTGAAGATGTGGCGGGATCACAAGCAAAAACAAAAGCAAGCATCAAGATCTCCCACATTTACATTAATCGTTCTGACTGACAAATTTTCCCACAGGTACACTTTCCCCTTTACGTTACTAACATGTACTCACCTTAGATTCAAGACACTCAGGGCGAGACGCTGTGCTGTCCACTGGATACAGTAGTTGAGACACAACAACCACTGAATTTCAATACACAAGACAGACAAGCACCAAAACCATACTAAAACTAAAAAAAAAAAATGACAATCACTACATAAAGAAATCCAACAGCTCTAAAACAACACGACAAATTATGCAACAACTCAAAACCAATGCAAAAACCCACAAACACCAACACTCTCTCCAACAAACAACTCACTAACATCAAAAAACAAAATCAAGTACAACAGACACTCCTCAGCTCAACAACAACCAGACAGACACACGCACAACAACCATACACTCTCAATGTCAATAAAAAAACAAAAACAAATAACAACTGACCATCAATAAACTCTGCCAAAACCACTGTCCTCTATGACTGCTCATCACAGACTGACTGACTGACTGACCCAGCAAACGTGCCAGCAGACAACCCAGACAATTGCCCAACAAGCAAATCACTCTTTAACTATCCATTCACATGAACACAAACAACCTATTCAGACAACAACCAAACAACCAGCCACTCTCACCTCCTCTCTCTCTCTCTTACAAGCGGCCCTTGAGAACATTGTCAAATGCAACTACTACACCACTCCTCCATATTTCCTCCCCTGTTACATTTGATAACATCTCCTCACATACTCACAACATCCACACTATATTGCTCTCCTTAAAACCCAGGGATGTTCGGATACTGACCGCCTGGATCTTGTTCGAAGCCCCTCATACACTCTCTCAGTCGCATCGTTATTCACTCCTTCCATACCACTTCCATTCAAACTCACACTACTTCCCTCGTTACTGTCCTCCCAAATCCCATCTACTATCTCATTAACCCCTTCTAAATCTTGCCCCAATATCTCCTGTAACGCTGCCACCAAATCACTGACCTCATCTATATTCCCGACAAACTCCTGAAGAGACTCATTCATACTGCTAATCACTTCCTTACTACTTGGTTCCCCTCCTGTCGAAATCTCGCTTAACTCTATCAACTTAAACCCACACATACTAGATGTCTCATCCATTCCCTCCCCAGACTTATCCGTACTGCACGTCTTATCAACCATCTCTACCCTAACCCTAACCTATGCAGTCCTCGCTTTTCCCTGTCATCTCTTTTCTTTACCTTCTTCTGCTTTCTTCCATACTCAAGCAACACTAACTGCCGATCCCCCAAATCCATTTGCTCACTGATGCTCGGTTCATATTTATTCATTTTCAACCACTCACTCATCGCATTCTCCCAAACGTACTGTCACACACTAGAGGACCCACCCAACTGAATCCCTTTAACACCTAGTTTCCCGAATTCCCAGCCTGACTCATCCTCTTTCGCCTACTCACACTTGCTACATGACCTTCCATTCCACACTCAGCACACTTTGCACTCTGTTCTTTACACATCCTAGTATAATGCCCAATCTTTTCACAGTTGCTGCAAACCACATTTATATGGGTACCCAACATCCACTAGCTATATGCCCTATTTGCCCACACCTATAACATTTAATGCTCCTATCTCTCTGACACTCACTAAGTAAATGACTCGTCTTCCCATACCCAAAACAAGCTCCTAACACCCACTGACGTTCTGTCTTCTTATGCCCTGGTTTCCCAAATCTATAACACTTCTGCTCCCGATCAGAGCTAACTGACCCTAACCTTCTGACAGGCGCACTCCTATCTCTCATAGGTTACACCATACATACATTACTTGCTCTATCTCTCGTAGGTTACACCATACATACATTACTTGCTCTAAGGCTCCTATCAACCGCGTGCTCTGTCATTCGCCTTGGCCCTTCTGAAATTGCCTCTCTATAACTCTTAAACTGGTATCCCTTCAGCTGCTTCAGTCCTAACACTAAAACTTCTACTTTCTTTCACAATCCTCTACTATTTCTAAAATGTCTTTCCATGTCAACCTTTCATTCGTCCATTGCATTTTCTCCTTACACTTTAAATTTATAAACTCACATATGATCTCAGGTACAGTCGCCAATAACTTTCGCACTAACTCATTTGTCCCTTCATCCCCAAACTTTCTCTTAGCTTATGTTTCCAACCTACAGACATACTTAGACAGACTCACCAGCATTCATTCTTACCTCCTCAAAGTCGTTCCTCCTTCTGCACCTAGCACTACTTTTTACCCTCCTAGCCTGTTCCATAATCCTAGTTTTAACACTTTCATATGATACATCTCCCACATTCAGCATTATCCCATACATATTCAGCAAATACCCAGTCAAGAATTCTCCTAGTTTCCTAACCCACACTCTTGTTGTCCCCATACTTAGCTATACAATGCTTCTCATATTCTTTGAAAAAGTTCCCTATCCCTACTCTCATATTCCTCATACCTTGCACATTGGGATACCTCTCTCATATACACAGCCTTTCGTACTTCTTGCTCACTTTCACTCTCACTTCCACTTACTTCCATCCTGACCCCTCTTAACCTCTTCAGAATACAATGAATCCACTTCTGCACTGACATCCATACTCTAGATTATACTCTTCTTACCCTTCTTCTTTCTATCTACCCGTTCCAACTTACTGCTATCTAAATAACTCTCATTCTGTTCCTTACTCTCTTCCTTTTCCCAACATTCTCAATTCCTTTCACATCCTGTCTATCATCCTTACTAACTTTCTTTTCCTTCTTCTTCTTCTTCTTCTTCTTCTTCTTCTTCTTCTTCTTCTCAAGCCCTTTCTTATCCTTATTCTCATTCCTTTCCTTATACTGTCTCCCGTCTTTCTTATCGTCACTTACCACAGTCATATCACCTTTATCACTTGCACTCTCATCCACTCTCTCTTCCACTTTCCTTACCACTCCTGGACCATCACAAGACCCAGGAGGCCTTCCTTCTATTGGTTCCTCTCCCATGAATCCCTTCATCATCTCTTGCACTGCATTCATCATTACTCCGAACTTTTCATTCATTTTCTCAACCATTCTCTCTTCTGCTCCTTTCACTTCTTTCATTTCCACTTTTGCACTCCTTAGCATTCCTCTCATTTCCTCTAACTCACTCTTCAGCTCCTCACACTCTACCCTCAACCTCTCATTCTCTACTTCCAATAATAGCTTCCCCTTGACAACCACAACTCCTCCCTCAGACTCTCCACTTCAGTCAAACCTTCCATACTTATTTTCTTTACCAATCACACAACTCACTATCCCAATTGTCCTGCAGCTGCCACACCAGCAGTCCCTGTTTAGGCGACAAAAAATAATATGGTGGGATCACAAGCAAAAAACAAAAGCAAGCATCAAGATCTCCCACATTAATTTTACATTAATCATTCCAACTGACAAATTTTCCCACAGACACACTTTCTCTTTTACGTTACTAAATACACGCAGGACAATTGGCTTAACAAACACAAACACATGTACTCACCTCAGACTCAAGACACTCAGGGTCAGACGCTGTGCTGTCTGCTGGATACAGTTGTCAAGACACAACAACCGCTGAATTTCAATACACAAGACAGACAAGCACCAAAACCATACTAGAACTTGAAAAAAAAACACTATGTAAACAAATCCAACAACTCAAAAACAACACAACAAATCATGCAATAACTCGAAACCAATACAACAACCCACAAACACCAACACTCTCCAACAAAGAACTCACTAACATCAAAACACAAAATCAAGTACAACAAGCACTCTTCAGCTCAACAACAACCAGACAGACGCATGCGCAACAACAATACAATCTCAATATCAATAAAAAAACAAACAAATAACAACTGACCATCAATAAACTGCCAAAACCACTGTCCTCTATGACTGCTCATCACAGACTGACTGCTCATCACAGACTGACTGACCCGGCAACCTCACCAGCAGACAACCCAGACAATTGTCCAACAAGCAAACCATTCTTTAACTATCCATTCACACGAACACAAACAACCTAATGAGACAACAACCAAACAACCAGCCACTATCACCTCCTCTCTCTCTCTCTCTCTCTCTCTCTCTCTCTCTCTCTCTCTCTCTTACAAGTGGTCTTTGAGAATGTTGTCAAATGCAACTACTACAAACTACTACATCACTCCATAAAAATTATTTACAGGGTCTTATTCCTGAGATCAATGTGCTGATTAATTGGTGCAATCTCTGAATGAAAATTGAGGGTATTCGTATCCCAAAGAAAAATCACTGAATTTTCCCAAGGTCTGACACTCCCTATTTCCTCTCCTTGAAGGGAGATTCGACAAGATCCAATGAAAGTTTACTTGACTACTCGAGTGTATGATGAGACAACCCGAGGATCAGTCTTGAGATACTAACTCTTGTAGCCAAATCCAAAAAAAGAGACAAACTCATTGAAATTCTCTCTGTCCACCTTGTACCCCTAGGAACAACCAAGGGGGTCAAGAGAAAAGGTAAGGAGAAAGGACATTCCTACCTGTCCTGCTAGAAGAACCAGCAGGAGGAGTAGATTGTGGGCTATCATCATTTTGTTATGACTGCAGCATGGGGAAGGAGAGTGTTTATGCCATGGCAAAGCACCCACCTGAGGAGAGAAGAAAATTCTCCCGGACAGAGCCAAGCGCTCGATTCAGATGAACAGAGTGAGCTGAGCAGGTCACATAACACGAATATGAGTGGTATTTGTCTGCTAAGAACTATCGCTTTCCTCCCATATGCACTAGTCTCCTTTGAGGCCGAAGCCCATCGAGAAGAAAGTTCAAAGATAGATTCTGTGTCTGCTATCCCACGTGTTCGGACTCTAAGGTCCAAGACACCAGGATGAAACCTGACCAAGCACTTAAAAAAGATCTTGCATGTAGTGTCAAAACACCTAAATGTCTCGGCACTTCTCTTGTTGTGTTCCTAAACCGGACTGGAGAGCAAACTCCCCCATACTGGTTGAAACATTCAAAATTTTGCAAAATCCAGGCAGTCGATATAACACCAGCCGGCCACTCATGATTCTTAAAAATCTGAGCGCTTGGCGAGCTCTCAAAGTTCCAAGGAATTCAACCACTTGTCAAGACTCAAATCTTGTAAAAACGATCATTAGGAGAAATCTTCTATTGACTTCTGAGTGCTCTCGATTCCAAGGAATCTGAGTGCTCAGAGAGTACCAGAAATTCTAATGAATTCAAGTACTTAGAAAGTCTCCCATATCTCATAAGAACAATCATCAGGAGTGTACTCTCGCCTTTCAAGTGTTTGCAATTCCATAGAATCTGAGCTCTCAGCGCGTGCTAGAAATTCTGATGAATTCAAGTACTCAGCAAGACTCCTGAATATTGTTAAAACAATCATTGGAAGTGATCTCTCTCTTGCATTCTGAGTGATCTTGATTCCAAAGAATTCGAGTGCTGGAATTCAGCACTTGTCAAGATTCTTGAATTTAGTGAGAATGATCATCAGGAGCGGTGCTCTCTAGACTTCTGAAAATTCAAAGAGGAACAGGCACAGAACCAGTCTTAGATATAGATTTCTAAGAACTGATAGATCGTGTACGTGAGGGTCCCAAAAAGCAAGACCCCATAGGAGAATGTGAATTGGATCTTGCCCTAAGGGTGGGAAGGGCCAACAATGGAGACATCACGTGGGAACCTGATGAGCACTCAGCGATGGTGCTGGCAGGAAGAGAGGAAACACATGAATGTCTTTCCCCCTCTGTCCCCCTGTGCCTGAACTGTGACGATGAGAGGTCTCTCCATCAGCAGCTCTGGATGCTTGTGATTTGTTAGAAACATGAGCACTCAGAGCAACTCGCGAATGAACGCTGACACACCACCCATCTAGAGGCGGAACCTCTAGACTGGTGATGGGAATGCAAACCAAAGCTTGGCCTCCCACAGCTCCTGAAACACAAAACCCAGAGGCATGTAAATTGGTTCCCTAGCCTGAAGGTTGGGAAGAGCCGACGAGAGATCACAGTGCCTCCTCAGGAGGAGGCAGCCCCTTAGAAATCCTGTAGTAGGACTTCTTAGGGGAGGGAGAAACAGCCCTCCTCTTATTTGGCCAAAGGAGGGCCTATCGTCCCCAAAAAATCAACACCACCAGGAATCACCAAAAAACACCACCAAGGATCACCAAATCACCAAAAAATAACCACCAGGGATCACCAAATCATCAAAAGTCATCACCAGAAATCATCACCACCAAAAGTCATCACCCCAAAAATTCTTTATAATTTTTCTCAACTCCACGGTATATTCCCACAGTTTTCACCCCATTATTCCATTATTACAACAATTACCCCGGGTTTTTATGCCAAATCACTACAGTTGCACATAATAAGAAAATAGTAAAAGAATGAAAGAAAAAAAGAATGTTACATAAGACTGATTAATCGCACGTCGTCATCCATTTGCAAAATTTAGAAAAAAATGCAACTACGCAGTGTCAACTTTTTATCATTTTCCCGTCTTCTTCATCAATGATATATGTCACTTTCGACCGACCTGTCTTTTCATCTAAGACTACAAATCTGTTTCCTTTCTTTTCTTCAGTAACTCTAAAAGGACCCTCAAACTTTGGACCTAACTTGTAATTTAGTTCATTTCTTGAATTGATTTTTAGGAATACGTTTTCTCCAATAGCAATTTTAACATCTAATGATTTCTCGTTGCTTCTTTCCACCATTTCTCGGGTCTTAGCCTCAAGATTACGGCTGAGACAAGCATGTCTCTCCTTTGCTGTGGAAATTAATGCCTCCATTTAGTCTTCTCCTTGATGAGGTACGAGTATAGGTAGCAAATCAAATGTGCCTCGTGCTTGGCAACCAAACAATACTTCAAATGGAGACATTTTAATGGAATAAATGACCATAGTATTAATGTTATGTTTAACTATATATATATATATATATCTATCCCAGTTTCTATCATTTCTCCTATAGTCTTCCCGAGAGCTTTGAGCACTTTCCTGTTTGCTTGTTCACATAACCCATTAGCTTCAGGTCTGTATGGGATAATTGTTACTTTTTGTATATCTCCATGACTTCTGCTAAACACTCAACGGTCCTGTTTACAAATTCTCTACCATTGTCGGTCAACAAAAAAAATACTACAACTACTTCTTTGTCCATTTTATGCTTAAATAGAAAAATTTCTATTGTCCTCGTTAGTTCATCTATTAATGTTAATAAATACTTGTGGCCATACCTTGATTCACAAAAATTTCCTAAGATATCCATGTGTATTCTCTGAAAAGGTCTACTTGGTATCTGATATGACCCTAATATGCAAGAAGTTACCCCTGCGGGTTTGCAAGCATTGCACGCTATACTTTTTCACAAAATTTTCCACATATTTTTTCTAAATATACTTATTATGCATTTCATTATACGCTTTTTCTAGCCCCAAATGTGGACTACCAAACTTGCAATGTACTGTATCTAAAACTACTGGAATTAGGACTTTCGGAATCACGATCTGTATCGTGTCCCCTTTACTTTCACTAGTCCTTAATTTATATTTAATTTTCATGACCAACAGATTACCTTCTAATTTTAAACCTCAAAAAGGTAACTTATAACCTTTCCTGACTGATTCGCCACTGAGGAACGCTTTTGTGTCTGCCAAAATTTTATCCTCTTGTATAGAATCACTAGTAACCACCCCAACTTGAAATCCTTCAGTATCATAAAAACTTCTACTAAGGGCATCTGCAAATACATTTAACTTGCCTTTTATATATTTGAGCTTTGCACAAAGTTCCTGATAGTTAAGAACCATCGAGCTCTTTTGTGCGACAGATCGGGCTTATTAAAAACATCCAATAATGGCTTGTGGTCTGTAAGAACTTTTACTTCATTCCCCATCAGAAACATTTTAAAATGAACTAAACTTGATACTATTGCAAAGGCTTCCTTATCTATGATAGCCATTAATCTTTCATTGCCGCCCTTTGTCCTAAATTTCCTGCTATAATAACTTATTGGGTGGAGTTGTCCATCAAATATTTGCATAAGGCACGCACCTATACCCTCCTGACTGGCATCAGTCACTAATGTGAAAGGTACACTGAAATCTGGAAATTTGAGAACTGGGGGATTCGCTAATGCGTCCTTAACTTTCTGAAAAGCTACTTGTTGCGGTTTCCCGCAACACATCTGTTAAAGGAGTTTCTATATTAGAAAGCCCTTTCACGAAACGGCGGAAGAATGATGCCATCCCCAGGAATGACCTAATTGGCCTCTTTGTCTTAGGGACAGGAAAATCTGCAATTGCTTTGACTTTATCGTCATTTACTCTAACTTCCTCTTTAAATGTGACATGACCTAAATATGTAATTTGCCTCTTAAAGAAGGAACACTTAGCTAGCTTAACTTTCAATCCTGCTAACCTAAGTCTCCTAAGTACTTCCTTAAGCACTTCCATGTGGTGCTCGATCGAATCTGTTGCAATCAATATATCATCCATGTGCACAAATTCATTTTTACCCAATAGCCCGTGCAAAACTGTGTTTACTAACCTTGTAAAAGTCATAGGACTACCTGAAAAGCCAAAAGGCGTCTGCGTAAATTCAAAATGTCCCTTGGGCACTGAAAAAGCAGTATATTCCTTGCCATATTCGCAAAGAGGGACCTGCAAAAAACCCTGCACTAAATCAATTGAACAATAAATATTATGTCCCCCAATTTCTACGAAAAGGTCTGGTATGCAAGCGACTGGATACCAGTCAGGAATTGCTTTTTTCGTTCAAACGTCTAAAGTCGATGCATACTCGGACAGACCCGTCCTTCTTAGGCACCACCAACAGAGGAAAGTTGTATGGATTGAAAGGTATGTGGTATGCAGGAATAAAAATGGGTTTCGTACCTTCTTCTAGATTCACCCTATGTTCTAACACATTAGTCAGTTCAAACTTGTCCCCTTTTAAAGCCACCGTATCCCCAAATTCTGCTAAAAGTTCGCTAACCGCTTCTATGTGCTCTTTGTAGTCTGTGTTAGTTAAACGTTCCCTGAAGATTTTTTCCATGATTGCATTTTGGCCTCTGAAAACTCAGATTTCCCTTATACAATAGCCACTGAACCACAATAATTTTTCCAATCTTAGAGGTCTACCACCTAAGTGTTCTGATATTTCCTTACAGTTCAATAATTCCACCCTTGTAATACCGGTATTTGATACTCTGTTCACCCTCAATTATGCACACCTCTGGGTTTTTTCTCTTCCCCCGGTCTGACTTTCATCCTAGTCTTTGTACCTGGATTTAAAATAACATCCTCTGATAAACACCTTTATATTTGCAGAGAGCATTTTTCTGTTCCACATCCCCATAAATATCACCCTTATTTATACTAGTATCCCTTATTCCAACTACCATAACCCCAATATCAGAATCATCATTGTTATTTCTCAATATTCCCATTCTTAATACCACCACAATTGTCACCAGTACCCCTATTGTAAGCAGCATTATCACTGATATCCCCATCATAACTACCATTGTAACCGCCATTATCCCAAATATCCCCATTATAATCACCAACACCACCGCTAGTATTCCCCATATCATTTGGTATGCTCACCAACACCACTGCCAATATTCCCATATTAACCTCTGTATCCTCAGTTTCACTTATATCCGCATATGGAATAAAAACACCCAGTATCCCAACCATTATGACACTAACACCTGTATGGACCGATATCCTGTGTCTCCTACATGCAGGATGGCCCAGCAAAAGTCTGTCGCCCAATGCAACCCCTTCTATCACCAAAAATGGTTCCATCAGTACTCTATCACCCAGATTAAATTGTATTCTTATAAAACCCAAGGTATTTAATCTATGGGCTTGCACACCGTACACCGTCTCCGTTGAAGGTTAAAAAAGGGCATTGGGAGAACATGGACTGATACAGGTTGTGGTCCATGATATTTATTGAAGCTCCCTTGACAATGAAAATTTAGATCTTCACATCCCCCACTGTTCCATTCACTATCGGTCTGGGCTCTGGGGCGTCCCCTACGAGATCACAATGGCACGTACAAATGATCTGTACCCTTTTTGTTGATCAGCCTTCCAAAAATTTTGCCGATCTCTGTTCCCCTTTGAGTAACTAACCTGGGAAGCTCTCACATTGTACCTCCCAAATTTCTGAGGTGTGGGTCTTGCATCTTTTCGTTTTTGAGATGGACAAGACTGCCAAAAGTGATCTGCACTTTTGAATATTCCACAATATTTGACTCTATATACTTTCTTTGTGTGCCCTGGTTTATTACAATTGAAGCAACACAACTGCTGTTGCCCTTGATCCATCGATCCTCTCTTATATACCACTTTTGCACACAAACGGGGAGAGGGAAAATCTGAGTCTCTTTGTATTGTATTTCTTGGACCAATTCCATTAAAAGATGTGCTATCCACTGTTGGACATTTGGACATGTGTTTCTGAATTTGGGAATAAATCAGTTCCTCATCTGATTTGGGTTCAATCTTTTCATCAAAGCTATCTACAATGGCGTCTGGGACGTCGTGTAGAAGCATGGAAAAATGTATTATTTTCTGTAAATTGTTAAGTGAGATTTTATTACCATTTATCCATGCGGAATTTTTCAATTTCTTTATCCATTCTCCCACTGAGTTAAAAAAGTTTTGATTAATTATACCACATTTAATTATTATACCACAATCTCCGCTGTATTTCCAAAACTCGTCACCCTCACACACAATGAACATTGCCATTGCTTTAGAAGGCTGGCTGACCCCTCGACTACTCGAATTTCGCTGACTTCAATGCCTTTGTCAATAGTAGACGGACAGTTCCCAAAAATATATAACTATAATCACTATTTCCTAACATCTACCTAATCTCCTAACTCCTATATAATTCCCAGTCTCTCCAGAAACGTAATCCATAGGCCTAATTGCCCTTTACCGCTGCCACCAAATCTGTTAAGGGATCAAAAGATCCCATTTAACAAAGGCGAGAATTGATAGCGAAACCTATCTTGGTTTGTTCCCATCCTTGAAAGTTAATCATAAAATCTTAGGCGAATTCAAAGCCCCAATATACAAAAATATATTCTTTATTTTCCCAAATGTCACTGTTCTAAATGTTCTTTACCTTTCCTGATGGATTTTAGCACGCCTCCTCGGATCTTCAAAGTCTCCTGTGACCACTATGACAGTTTGTCGTCGATTTGCCTCATTAATTCCCGTACTTGAGATTATATCTCATTCATTTGTTCGAACAGATGTATGAACTTACTCACGCTACTGAACACACGAATACACGCACGCTAGTCTATTGTGCGCGTTTCCATTTCCCATGTACACGTCCTATTTAACGCACTACGTCACATTCATGTGATTCCGAACTAACCAGGTCATTTGCGTGCTCGCAATTTCACCAGTGCAGCCGGTAATATTATGATACGTAAGTTTGTCTCGTCTGTTCCAATGCTTGTAAGCTCTTATAAACAATTGACGACACTTTACTGTTTTTCGCATTCCAATCTTGTTTACGTCACTCGTTGTCGGCCTCATTTCCACTTATTACAAATTTTCTCCGGTGCCTTTTACACACACACACACACACACACACACACACACATATATATATATATATATATATATATATATATATATATATATATATATATATGTATATCTGAATATTGATATGTATGTACTATATGTGTGTACACACACACATACACATCTATATATATGTATATATATATATATATATATATATATATATATATATATATATAATATATATATATATAAATATAAATATACATATATATGTATATGATATATATACATACATACATATATATATATATATATATATATATATATATATAGATATATATATATTACATATAGAGATGTGTGTGTGTACACACATATGGTACATACATATCAATATACATATATATATACATATATATAGTATATATATATATATATATATATATATATATATATATATACTACGCACACACACACACACACACACACACACACACACACACACATATATATATATATATATATATATATATATATATATATATATATAAATATAAAATATAATATATATATATATATATATATATATATATATATAATATAATATGATATGCAGTCATAATCTACATCATATGCACATATATATTGTATATACTGAATTACAAGGAGTTACAAGGGTTAGGATGTCTCAAAGACATATCTGTCCATCCGAGGAGATAATTACAATTCATTCACAGTGTTCTAATGATTTTGTCTAGCTTTCTTTGGGTGGCAGTTCCCTCAGTACAGTGTGTTGAATCTCCAGTTCTAGTTTCCATCCATTATTTCTTGTCTGGTTTTCGTTTAATGTGAAGAGGTTACTGTCTACTTTTGTTATGCCTTTCAGTATTTTGAATGTCTCTATTAGTTGTCCTCGCAATCGTCGTGTTTCTAGGTCATACATGTTCTGGCTCTTTAGTTGTCTATGGTAACCTATTTGCCTGATGGATGGAACTAACTTTGTGGCTCTTGCTTGTACCCCTTCTAGTCTATTTGTGTCCTTTCTTAGTGTTGGTGACTAAAACTGTTCTGCATATTCAAGATGGGATCTAACTATTGATGTGTAGAGCTGCAGCACCATTTCCTTATTTCTGTATCTGAACTGCCTCTTTATGTATCCCACTAGTTTCTGTGGTTTCTTTTCAGCTTTTTGTTTTGTTGATTTTATGTCCTCGGTAATGATAACTCTAAGGTCCTCTTGTTGTTCTACTCTATTTATGCCATTCACAAGCAGCATGTAGTTGGCATGAGGGTTATTTGTCCCTATTTGTAACACTTTACGTTTATCCAGGTTAAAAGGCATTTACCATATTTTTAACCACTCTCCTATTTTCCTCAGATAATTTCTTAAACATTCTACTGTATCTGGGTCTGCTGCATTTACACCTATACCAACTGTCCATCCGCCTGTGGTGTCAGCGCATGGTAACACTGCGTCCCAGGCTTTAAATGATATCCTATTTCGAATATTAACGGCGTAATTCGTATACAGATAATTATTAAAACACTTTTCAGTTGCAAATGTACACCCAGATATCCTTTTATTTACTTAAAACTTACACAAGCGGAACTATATAAAGCTCGGGACGCAGTGTTACCATGCGCGACCACCACGGGCGGATGGACAGATGGAAAAAACAGAGTATAGTTTGGCGTCATCTGCAAATTTGGCTATCTTGCTAGTGAAGCCTACAATCTGACCATTCTGATTCTTCACATTCTGCTCGAAAGGGAGGATGTTCCCCTTCCTGAGAGACTTGACAGTTCATGGCCGTGCTCTTGCCTTCTGCCGCTCTGACCACTTGTTTCCCAGATAGCGCCACTCCCAACCCTGGTCTGATGAAGTATGTCACGAATAAATCTACGACAGCTTACACTAGTATGTTCCGGATGTTATCGGCTTATAGACCCACCTGAAGGGATAGCTACCAACCCGTGCACAAGAACATCTGAATTACTTCTAAGTTTCAACAATTCTATTTAAAAAAATAGAGCCTATTCTCATGACTATGACAAAATATTAAATTTACATTTATAAGAGGGTCCTTTTCGCCCCGCCAATTGGATTACATGGATTTTTTTTACGTAAGGCCCAGGCAGAATTCAGTCGCCGAGAAATAGAGCACTTAATTTTTCATGACAAAGTCGATGGAGTTAAAGCTTTTTCTCATCCACTGGCTCTTCTTTTGCACATTCCATTTCGTTTGCTGTCATTTGGGTGAGGTACAGTGGATCAGTAGGGCTGTCTCCCTTTTTCTGGAAGCTTGGGAGTCTTGACAAAGCCTCTGTTGAAAGGGCTGTCCTGTAGGTATCATCTGTCTATCCTGGTTGCTAGAACTGTAGGACTGTCTTCTTGGGGCTGATCCAACAGAGGACGATGGTATAATGTATTTTGCATCTTCTGTCCTGTTTGCAATTGCCTGATCCAGATCTTCTTGAAGAAAACGTCCAGACATATCAGACAAACACTGTTTCTTAGATTCGACCAGCTATCTGATGAGATATGCTTTGTGCTACAGAGGAGAGAGACTCTCTTCTCTTCAAAAGTCCATTAGCCTGCAAATTTACCATATTTTTTGTCATGTACTTTAGGGCTTTCCCTGATGGAGGGAAAAAGTCCTTCATTACCAAGCACAAATCTTTGGAGACTGTCCTTTCAATTAGTTTTAACAATGCCCCTTGATGGTTGTCCTTCTTAAAGTTAATTCAAAATTCACCATCTCTGCACTGGTGAATTTCGATTCTATTTGATGTAAATACTCCAATGATGTGTTAATAGACAACCAGGATAGTGTCTGATTCACTATCCTGAGAAGAGAGGATGGTTTTTTCAGAATCTAATATTTAGCTTCTTGTGTCAAAGGAGGAGGCAGCAGTTACTGAGACTTAGAGGCAGCCTTCTTCTCCTGCTATTTGAATATCCACTTTCGTTATTGCAGTCTTCACCATTTTGGTTAATGGGAGGCGGATGGACCTCTTGACTTCTGGAGCGGCATCGGCTACCTGTCCTTGTGAAGAGGAGCTGGTAAAATCCTAAGTTACCTTTCTTTCATGCTCTGGGTATTTCAAAATTTTCCATATCATACAAATAAGGTCAACAAAATTTACTCCTTCTTCTGGAGAATCATGAGCTAACTGGCCTGAATAAGACTAAGTCTGCCTCGACAGTCTAAGTCTTTCCCGATCCCCCCTCCATTTTGGTGTCCAAGTGTCTTGGCTCCAATGCTTCAGTGAGGGAGCATCATGATGCCTCCTTCTCCTACTCTCTGCAGGCTGTGTTGAATGGTAAAAGGGGGAATGAGACTGAGACCGATCATGGTTGCTCTGTGAACAGGACCATGCCCATGTACAAGACCATTCCTGTTCCATGGATCTGCTATCCTGGAGTGGTTGTACTCCCAGTAGCCTCAGTTCCTCATCTGTGTCCAAATTCCAGGAATGGTGATGGAACTTGTGCCTGTACGTCCCTGGTTTCATGGTCTGTTTCCAGGAGTCGTTGCCCCAATACAAGTCCTAGTTGGTGGTACAGAGAGTGCCAGAATGAGTGGGACATGAAGTGTCAGCCAGGTACCTGGATCTTTGGGGCAATGGATGGCTCTTTTCTTCATGACGTCCATCCCTGAGGGAGGCACTGTGCTGTGTCAGACCTGTGAGGCACTGCTGACTTTTCTCTCTGAGCCATCCATCTCTGGGGGAGGTACCATACCAAATCACGCTTCTAGAACGTGACTAGGTGTCCCAAGAAGTGACACACTGTTTTCTGGACCATTGGCAAGAGGGATGAATCTTCTTCCTGTGTCATTTATGTCTCAAGGAAGCATTGTGCCGAGTCACGCTTCTGGAATGTGATCGGGAGATCCTCATGGATGGGTGTGGTGACTGGTTGTCCTTCTTTTCAGGGGAAGAAGCTGCTAGACAGCATTTCGTAGATCCTGCCTTCTGTTTGAAGAAGGAGTCTAACTTAGTAGAGGTAGCTCTCCTTGTCGTCTGTCGGTATCCACTGGTTTTGGGCTAGGCTGGGCTGCCAGACATCCCTACCCATGCTCTTACTCTCCTCTGTTTTCTTTGCCTTGCTACCCATTGCGCTAACATTCTCGAACCCTTTGCTGAAAATTCCTCAACAATCACTGACATCATCTCCTGTTGAATATTTTCTCTTCAGGGGAAGCAACAGATGGAAAGTTCCTACCGCAAATGGTGGGTAACGGAGAAGTAGCAAAGACAGCAGAAGATGGGATGCAGGTGATGGAGGGAGTCGCTTCCCTGGGAATCGACGTAGATTTCTTTTTACCACTCTTTTCAAACTTTTCCCATTGAGAAGCTGGCCACACTTTGCATTCACTATAAGTCAATGCTCGAGAATATTCTTGTCCTCTACCCTTAGAACACACTGAATGTGGGTTGACAGAAACTGGCGACAACTATCCATTAGCCTTCCCTTATCCCGTGGCTCCCGTGCACCAACGAGTAATGGGTTGACAACACTACACTAGATCAGGAGAAAACTAAGAAACTATACTTTCTAAATTTCTACACAAACCTAAAGGCACCACTACCCAACATAGAGATGCATAAACAAAGAAACTGATAAAATGATCTTCTCTCCGCCTGAGAGATAGTTCACGGAAGTAATAAACACACTTTGTCCCTAAAAACATCAGTTCAGGGGAAGCCAAATGGTAAAAGACAAAGTCCAACAATGTAACGAGTGAGAGAGAATCTACAATATAGCGTGTGTGAACACCACGGCTGCTAAGAAACAATTGGTTGGAGGAAAGGGGTCAAAATGGGCGGTAGGTTGCAAGTGAAGTTCTTCAAAACGAGACTGCTCAAAGTCGTGATGCTCATGCGCGCCTAATGATCTATTATATGATTTGGGTTTGTTCTGGGTCGAAACAATTTAACATTCCTAGATTTCAAACGGATAATCTGAAAGTTAATATTTTTTGTTAAAGCTGAAGCTTGTATATTTCCTTTTATCGTTTTAACATAAAGCGATGTAGGCTTATTTGGCGGTTTATTTGGCGAACAAAGATTGTAACGTTTTGCTCTGGAAAGACTGATGATTGGGCAACAGTTGAAAAAAATGAAAAACAAATACCCGCTGTTCTTACAGTTAATAAGATTTCTCTCTCTCTCTCTCTCTCTCTCTCTCTCTCTCACAATCACACATTTCTGGCAATTAAAACTACATTATTTTATTTATCGAATATATCAGTATTATGGAAGTGATAGAGAATTATTTTTCGAAATACCAGTCATATATATATATATATATATATATATATATATATATATATATATATATATATATATATATATATATATATTGTAATCCATAATTACTTTAAATATTTTGTTCGTGGTTTATGTCATTTGTTTTAATTAAGTCACGAAAAGTTCTCTTGGAACATTCTTTTATCCCCGGCCAAGGTTTTGTTTGTGTTCATCTGTATAGTGTTTATTCACCATATATTTTTTCTGCCTTTCATGTTTTGTGGAGCGGACTACCCGTCTTCGGTGCTTGGCTTGTTGAACTGCCCCATTACGTGGTTTTGCTTTCGCTCTCTTGCCCTTTACCTGGAGTGCGTTTTTGGGCAGTGGGGCAGAGAGTATCGGCTCCCCAACAGAGGAGGTCTTTCAGTATTTTTCACTGCTTAATTATCGGAAGATAATTGTTCCTGATCCTGCTGCTATCATCGAATTTGAGAGGCTCCTGCTAATGAATTTTAGCCTCACTTATAAGCATTGCTGTTGCTTTTGTGCTGCTGCTTGCCACTGCTGCTGGCTGTTGCCGTGTGTTTGACCTCCTGGAGTCGTCAGGAGGCCTTCTAGGGGCGAAGAACGGTAAGCAGACCGTATATGTTCTTACCCCGCCTGCATACATAATATAGACAATTTACGTTTCTCTGGTGATCCCCTCGGTGCAAGGACACCCCTAGTGATCCGGAAGTAGGACAATCACTGTTGACGTGTTATACTAATCTTTAATTACGTATTCGGTGTGGTCTCTGAGAACATATGCAAGATTTCTTCAGCTATCTCTTCATTGCGTCTTCAGTGTAGTATCATCGCCAATTTAGGAAATATTATTATTATAAGGTGTATTATGATTAATAATTATTGTGAAATTGATTAGGTTTAAGGTTTACTTCACTCTGCAACTCCAACTGTCGTATGCTAGGGAAAGTGTGTTTTTCTGCCTCCTACACCTTTCTTTCTCTTCGACTGAGGTATAAAAGTTAGGTAGGCGCATGATGGTTCGAGTGTTATTATTGTAAAGTAGTGTATGTGCTTTTCCAGTTCCTAAGAAAGCTTTTTGAGGACTACTTTTTGTAATTTAAGACTATTTTTGTCAATTAAATTTTATTTTTAAGTTTCATTCAGTGTTTTTTTGTAGCCCTCTTTGAGAGTTAATTTTGCTTTGTGAATTTTGTGTCGCTGCTGGTTCTTGCCTGGTATTTTGGCACTGAGCCAGTCTGGAAAAAGAACCCTGGATGAATATAATCAATCTTAAGTTCATTACAATATATATATATATATACATAATACACACACACACACATACACACACACACATATATATATATATATATATATATATATATATATATATATATATATATATATATATATATATATATATATATATATATATATATATACATACATATAAAACACCAGTGTAAATGATATCTAATGGGAATTCCTATAAAAATATAAAATCCAATCTGAATAGTGAAAATTTCCAGATACTTCAAGCATACATTAAAACGTTAGAAATCATTCCTCATTTTTATATTGTAAAGTAAGAGTAACTTGGGCACTAGTTAAATTTTGCCGCTCCTTTATAGCCACTTTTCCTTGGAAAACACGATAAATTATGTCACTCCTAAACTTCCAAGTTCCTTCGCCAGTGGTTCTGTATTGTACGTCATTCTTGGCTAGGACAAGATCCTTCTGCTGGGCTTCTTCCAGTAATTTTCCCCCAAGTCTGGGATGGGATGCTAGAACAGTAGCTTTTCTAATTTGTCAAGACGGCAAATTTTCTTGAAAGTGTAACATTCTAAACTATTTGAGCCAAAGAAAGTCAGCCTGCACTTGAAATTACGGACGGACGCATTCTAGATTTCCAAGAGATCCCTCCAACAGCATAGCATGGCAGTCCTGGGTAAAGAGCGCAGATGAGAGGAGTTTTAAGTAACGAAACAGCAACAGGATTTTCTGAGATTTATTATTTCATGTACAGTGATCCTTTGACAGTCAATGATGAGTCGATGAATGACTCTTCTTCATTGTTATACATTCATATCATTTGATGTATAAACATCTGACACCTTAAAGTAACAAGAATGACAAGGAGAAGTCAATTACACTGCGAGATACGCAGAAATAAGTAAGCCTGGAAGATAAATAAGCATTTGGAAATGTGTTCAAAATATATATATTTTCTAGGTTGTGATGTAGGTCTTAATGAACTTTTGATTTCCAAACATTCATTCATTCAATATCTTTGTAGATTTAGTGCAGATAAAAAAGCATACTTGGGATTGTAAATATGTCGCAGTTAACACTTTCTGTTTTCCTTCTGTGAGGTACAAGCCTTTTACGGGATGTGAAATCAGTGTTCAGATATATATTTATAATTTCGAAATAACTTTTTTCCCCCAGTGCAAGCACTAAATATTTCAATGAGCATTCCCAGTAACCCAATATGTGATCACTCAACAGTAAGTTATTCCACATATCATCACAGAGAACAAATGTAAATATAAATGCAGCTAGAATCATTTTCGATTTTTTTTTTATTGTATGAGTTTAGTTCTTGCCTAAGCACCGGATTACATGCAGGCGAGTTCAAGTTCGGTTGTTATCGCAGCAATAATATGCTATCAGAGACTCTCGATTTTCATAAATACTTGAGATTTAAATGACAATTGACACTCAAAGTTCAGACATTGTTGAAGCGCGTGGCATCATCCTTTGGATGAGAAATTTCATGAGAAATGGAATGCCGTTTACAACTTTGATCTAAGCAATGTGATCTGTCAATGATGAAAATTCTAGATAAAAGGAAAAGATAAACTTTTTAACACTAAAATCATTCTTGCAATGATGACGAATCAACAGATTTCATTTTTCCACCCTATGCTGTTCAATATACGCTCATTGAAATGCGTCTCGTTCACATGTCCCAAAGCTTCAGCAAATCGAGTCACTGCTTGTCTATGGTGTTGTCGGTGCTATTACTCTGATTGGTTGAAATTTTGTGACATGTTCAATGAGACAAGATGTTCCGAGTTAGCTGGATGCGCATTCACGCACGCGTTTGTGTGTGTGTGTGTGCGTGTGTGTGTGAATATGTCACCCAAAGAAAGCTGGCATTGGTAAATGCAAAATATTCTGTCTTATAAGTGTTCAAGACTTATTTATTATTCGGTTATGTCTGGAGATGTGTTTCCCGTTGATCAACTGCAGTTATGTCTCTAATAAGTAAAAATGACGCTAGAGATTTGGAATAAGATTGAACCCACCATCGTTGATAGACTTCGAAATTACGGTGAATGGTCCAAACACAACATTGCGTCAACGATATCGTGTATTTGTTGCCCAAAAGACCCCTCTTTGTTATTAGCCACTTAGCAAAGCGATCTGATCATAAAAAGCCAACGACTACGGTATATCACTATCGGCAGGATAGACTAGCACCTAAAAATGTTCTCTTTTCGTAGTAACATGAAACAACAAAAGCAAGAGGAATTTCGGTACGAGAGAGTGAACAGGATATCTAAATATCATGAAAATGGCAGTAGTTTTCTTTCCTTACATTACACTGAATACAATGGAAAACGATATCCATAGTAGAGAGAGGAAGAGAATTAAAGAACCTTTCGGGTTGATCAGACAATATTCAACGAGCACTAATTTCACACTTACAGACTTATGAAATAATTCTAAAACGAAAACATTTGAACGGTAAAAGGAGAAACGAACTTATCTCTGTCTGAAAGAAAATAAGAAACTGGTACCAAAAATAAAAAAATAAAAAAAATAAAAACACATAAAAGTTTGCATCCCCATATTACATCATAAGAAACTCTTGATGTCTCATCATTAAAAGCAACAACAACCTGAAACTAAAGACCACTAAAATGAAAATCCTCAGCACTGAAACTTACAAATGATGGTGCGCAAAAGGAAACAGCTGATGAAACTGGATGCCTTGAAGGGAAGTCTCTCTATGCAATGTGAGGAGGCATCGCAAGAGTTAATAGATCTATGCAATAATAATCCATTGTAGTACACTTTATAAAGAAGGAGAAAATATAAGGCCTGCGATGACTCCATATCTTAATAAACTTCTTGGCAACCACATGATTCATAAAATGGTCTGGAGGGATCTATTTAATTCCCCAGGCGTTGCGCATCATGAGATCGAAATAAGCGTCTTGGTCGACGGAAGCGCTCACTCCTGCATAGTAGTCGCAGAATTCGTCCTTCGTGATCTGCAATGCAGAGAAATATAGGTATGTAGTACAATTCAGTTTGATGATATTTATATTGTATTCACTATGTCGTTAATGAAAGTCTGCTTTTGAAGACGCTACAGCACTTCTAGGTATCATTATCATTATTTTTTTATTAATTCAGATGAACCCTATTCATATAACACAAGCCCACCAAAGGGGCCATTGACTTGAAATTCAAGCTTCCAAAGGATATGGAGATTATTAGGAAGTAAGACAAGGTAAAGAGAAATACAAAAAATATAGATATCATTTGTTAAAAAGAATAAAAATGAATAAATAAATAGATAAATTCATAAAATTCACGAAAAGTCCCTATGCCTCCACAGTGATGGGATAGAGTCAAGATAGAGTAATAGTGCTACATAAACTAGTATCCTCATCTCAAAAGCTATGTCGGCAACCGCGAAGTTCTCAATATCCTCCGTAGCGACCCAGTTCAAGGGAAGTCATGTTAGGGGACAAAGGCTAAGCAGGTGTTAGGCCACGCACGGGTCTGGCACAGGTGTGTGTTCATTATCTCAGGGAAAGGACAGTAGATGCACATGCAAAGTTGATGACTGGAAAGAAAATGGATCATGAATGAAGTGTGCAAATGCTGGTGCTTACAGATGAGACAGCTCTGATTAAGGAAAAACGAAGAGAAACCGCAGAAACTAATGAAAGAGTTGGAAATTGTTTGCAAGAGGAGAAATTTTAGAGTAATGTGACAATGAAGTCCAGGAAGACAGAGCAACAAATAATGATTTGGATGGTGGAAGGTTGGGGCAGTTGGTTAGTATCATATAATTTGTGGATTTTCTTCTGTATAGTTTCCCACAAGGCTATAATCTTCTCTTAGACTTATGATTCGTTGATGAAGTTCGTGTAATTTCGTACGCAAGTTCATATTAATAAAGCCTTATTAATCTCTAATTTGTTTCAAAGATTGATAATGACGATTTCCTTAGAGGTTTATGTAATGTGATTTTTCAGGTAAATTCCAGACTCCACGAGTCGGACAAAATATGAGAATAAGCCCGAACGTTTGAGTGAGCAATGAAGCAGCCCCTTCCCCCTTCAACAAACACACACACACACACACACACACACACACACACACACACACACACACACATATATATATATATATATTATATATATATATATATATATATATATATATTTAAATATCTATATATATATATATATATATATATATATATATATATATATATATATATATATTAGGCAAGTGGTTCTTAACCTTTTTACTGACACGCCCCTATAAAGGGCCCTATACAATGAATGATTGTCTGTACCGTTCGCAAAAACATTGTGTATGGGCTTGTCTGAACGCAAAAGTGGGCGGAGTTTCGTGTCTGAACGATCTCAGCGTGAATCTGTCAAGAGTAGGTTGCTGGCTTGCGACTTAAGTCTGTTATACACAGGTCGTTCAATGTATGAGTTTGTCTGCCGATATAATGTTATGGCGCACATCTCTTCTAAAGATGATGCCATGTCTTTTCGAGACAAAATCTTTGTTCAGACTGAAATCGGTGCGGAGATCGTTCATACTGTCTGAATAGTGTGTGTCGATAAGACAATCTTTCAGACAGTCGTTCATACAATCGTTCACTGGGGGCCCTTATGAGTTGGTCTTTTCTTTCACGCCCCCCTTGCATCTATGAGTAAAATTCCCTCCCAGATTTAAGGAAAAAAACAAAATTGAGTAAGAGAAGGGGTTTCAAGGATAGGGAGGGAGGTCAATAATTACAAAACATGTTAAGCCCAATAAGCCTAACTAGAGTATTAAACTCTAAGAAAGTAACGCCATAAGGCAATAGTTTTGCATTTTTCATAAACCTCTGAATATCAGTTCCTCATTCTTGTTAAGAGAATAACTAATATAAGTAGAAGATTTTTTTCCCTCTAGGGCTCGCCGCCTTCCCTGCAAACCGCTGTACTAGGCTATCTTTTAACATCGTCTAAGGTAACATGATCTGGAGGTGTCTGGCATTAATTTACTTATAAACAATTGAAGATAAATATTCATGGGTTCCTGATGCAAAAGCCTCTTAGGGTTTTTGCTTAATAGCCCTTTGTAAATATAAATGTTTCTCCTGGGTTTATTGCTGCTTCTTGGGAAGTCGACTGGACTCGAGCCTGATGTACGCTTAGTTCAAATTTGGACTTGGTGGAAAAAAAGTGAGTTCTAGAAAGAGTTTGTAAAAAAAGTCTAAAGTTCAGTTACCCCAACTTACCCGCGACATGGGCAACACCTTCACACTGCATACACCGTCTGCGCTGACTCTCACTGTAACTGCAACTCTCTCTCACTAAGCTCCTCTTTCTCTCTCCCTTATATATTGTTTGTTTCTGGTATCAACCTTAACGTCATGGTTCGAGGTGTCTACGTTGGCTAAGACCTATATAACACCCTCTCTCACACGTTTCATTATACATTATCATTTCATATTCATTATTCAAAATCTTTATTCGTCGTTTTCATTATTCACTTTCCCACACCTGAACAACGACAGAAATGTTTTGGTAACTTATCACCTTTATCGCCTTTGCCTTATGCTCGCAAATGATGACTTTGTTACCGACCGGCAAAAAAAGATTCGTTCTGGAATCTGGGTTGACTTCAGTTAGCCGAAACCTGATAGAGTGAGGACACGCTCAGTAATAACGCTATAGGCTGCCCTCTTGCAGCAGAAATTGGAAAACCCCAGCGAAAACGGAGAACCTGAATTGAACTATGGTTGAAGAGGAGAAACGAATTATCTCACGATTGAATGTTTAATGAATTGAAACTTTACCCTGGTGATTAGTTTAATTACCCGAGAATGGACGAGCAGACCGACATGGAAATATTATACCTTATACATAATATGGTCTTCCTTCTTATATAAAAAAAAAATAAATAAAATAAACACTTGTATGAGACAACCAAAATCACTGTACGAGAGGTATCTAGACACACTTCGCTTACGCGGCACAAGTCGTTCCTTGGGGCACATACTCTCAGAGACATGTAAAGCAATTATTCAGGTTATATTATGCAACACGAGTTTACAAAGGTAAAAAGTAACTGTGTTGCATACACAGCACCTTGCATAGTCAGTGGTATATAGTCTAGTATACAGTAGGTCAATGATCCGTTCAGATTGGCCCTTAAACCTACGGTTCTGTAGCCAAGTACAATTTTCAACTCTATTGTACGTAAAATTTTTAATTTATACAGGGAAAATTTAATTATTATTGGAAATATAATCATAAACTAATTTTATGCGGGGGATATAATAATGTAATTTGAATAACTACTAATACACACACACACACACTATATATATATATATATATATATATATATATATATATATATATATATATATATATATATATATATATATATATATATATATAATATATATATATATATATTGTTTAAATTACATTGTTATTTTCCATGATAATATAATATTTATGATAATATTTCCAATAATATTTAAATTTTCCTTGTATAAACTGAAAATTTTGTGTACTTAGCTATGGAACCGAAGTAGTTTAAGGGCTATTCTGCTTTAACAGAACTATAGAGCTAGACTATATACCACTGACTATGCAAGGTGCTGTGCGTGCAACACAGTTACTTTTTACCTTTGTAAACTCGTGTTGCATAATATAACCTGAATAATGGCTTTACATGTCTCTGGGATTATGTGCCCCAAGAACGACTGGTGCCGCATAAGCGAATTGTGTCCAGCTACCTCTCGTACAGTGTTTTATAATGAAAAATAATGCATATATGAGTGTTATCATGGATAATTTGTGGGTAATACTACAGTTCAGGGGTCCAAATTCCCTGCATTACATAAGTCACGATAAGCACACAGATATATCAAATATTTATTTAAACATGGTATTGCAGAGAAAAAAAATTAAATAACACACTATTCGTGTGATGTGCAGACATTATTCTCCTTTGTAACAAGGAGTTCAATAAAGAAGTCTCCGAAAGTATAAGTTTATTCTCACCCTGCTATGAAAACTAAGTGCATTGTTCCTTTTATGGCCTGCATTTTTTATATCTATATTTCTAAAAGATAGTCTTCAAATAACAAGTTGCTAATAGCTTTGGGAAATAGTGACTACTCAACTCAGCTCCTCGTCTGTTGACGAAAGATATTTGTCGGATGTTTATGATATAAAACTATTCAAAGCAATATTTTTTTCATTTCAATGCGTTGCTCATTTACTCATTAATGCCAACCTAAGTTCACACAAGCCAAAAACACGCCAGTAACAGAATAATATACAAAACAACGGGATAGGGAGACAAATCCCGTTACAAACAAAGGGGCCCAATAATGTTTCAAGTGGATAACGGTGCTAGATAAGGAACCCCCCCCCCTCCAATCCCAAATATTCTTGCTTCACATCTAGTACACGCTAGGGTCCGTTGCATGGTCTCCATGTATCTATCCTCCTAGGTTGTTACCTGCTATCCTCACTGCCTGAAATCTCAAGAGGAGTTTTGCCACTATTAGAAGGATTACATCCTGTGGGTTTGACTCCACTGGATTTGGAGTGAGGCATCCCAGCTGACGCCTCTGGATCAGTTATTCTGCCTGGGAGTAACCTGTGCTTTCTGGTAAGGTGGAATATACCTACTTGAAATCTGGGCCTAGCATATGCCGGGATAGTTATGTGTAGGAACTGCTTAACGTCTTGAGATCACAACAATATATACTGAATCCCTTATTTGTATGGTTTCTAAAAATTGGAAGCGTTTATTGTGAGATGGTTCAGGCCATTATAACATACACATATGTATATTGTAATAAAATAAATGACTATGCAGAACACATGCACAGTATGTGTATGTAACCCAATCATTATCTAAAAAAGTAAAATAAAAAGGTGCACGTATCTACAGAATTAAGAATAAGAGAGAGAATTGCAACTGCAGAGAAGGGGAAATGATCTAGTGGTTTGTAATATACATGGGGGCATTGAGCATTATACATCATGACAGTCACAGGGTATATGGGGTGAACAGCCATGCTCTTAAGTCTTAAGTGATGCGACATGATTTGAGCATGACTGTAACTACAGTGGTTTTGCAGTTGTCAGAAAAACGAGAGAAACCCTAGAGACAAATGAGACAGAGTCGTCCATACTTTTCCATCGACGGAAGTGTTGTTTTCGAACTTTTTAATGACGGTCAACAGGATCTGGTCTTCGGTCATCTCCCCGGATAGGAACTTGGGGTGCTTAGTGACGGTGTAGACGCCCTTCAGGTCGTCCACTGTCACAACGCCGTCACCTGACTTGTCCATCTTGTCGAAAGCCATTTCCACAAGTTTCATTCGTGTTTCGTTCATTTTGGGCTGCAAAAGAACAAATAGAAATGCTGAAATGTTTTCAATTCAATTGATTTTTACTTACCACACACATCATGAATTTCATAGATTTTTATTACTTTCTGGTTACACAGGAAGACATAGGTGTTTGGATAGTATTACATACATGTCAAAGCTGGTATATTTATGTTATGATTCACACTAATAACTTCAAATCAACAAAATGAAATTCCCTAATTATAAGTTTGAAAATATTCCCCGAAATTCCCCATACATTGATTCATAAGATTTTGTCTGTATATATATATATATATATATATATATATATATAATATATATATATATATATATATCATAGATATATATAATATATATAATATATTATATATATCTATATATATTATATATATATATATATATATACATATACATATATTATTACATTGATATATGAATAATATATATATATATAATATATATATATTATTATACATATATATACATATAAATACAAAAGAGATCCTTACGTGAAAATGGAGGGAGGAGGCTATCAAGACTTTCAACTTTTATTCCAAAGTCATCTTCAGGGTACTAAGCCATTTTAAGAAAACAACTTACATAAGAAAACAATGTGAGGTCACAAATAACAATAAAGCAAGTCAACAACCCACTTTGGTATATAAATAAACGATGTTAAAAAAACATACCTAGCGGAAATATGCAGTTACTACAAATCGCAGTACAAAACTACTTGTTTGTAAAATATCTACAACTCGTTTAACTTTTAAATTATTAAGAATAAAGCTTTTCAACAATTCGTCAATCGTAAAGAGACCGTCGCTCATATTCATGTTTATAAAAGAACTAATGATGCACCCTTCAATTAACAATTTGTCATGCATTCATGAACTTCTAAAAACTACTCTGGGTGAATTCCAGTCTGTAGGGTGATCAAAGTCTCTTACGTGACAAAAGATGGCACTTGAGCTGTTTGTAACCCGTACATTACCAGATTGTCCAATATAAGGTATATTTACAAGTTGTGCAATTAATTTTTACGCTCCTCTTGTTGGCATTACTGGTTTAATACAAAGAATGAATTCTTGACAGATGAATTATTGCTAAAAACAACATTTACTTTCAGACATTTCAGGCTACGTACAATTGATAAAAATTCACAACGGTATGGCAAAACTAAAATATTTTCAATCTCAAAATTACTTTATCTTTCGTGACAGTAAAATGTTTTTTTTTTGCACTTTGGAGGCAACTATCAATAAAATACCCTGGGCAACATCATTTCCCTGCAATTTCAGAGAATTTTCTGAATTTCTTCTACTAAAAGTTCAGGATCACAAATTCTATATGCTCGTTAAACATCCCTGAGAAGACTGATCGTTTTATCTTGGGGTGATGGCTGGAAAAATTATGAATGAAAGCATTCACTGATGTTGGTTTCCGGTATAATTTGAATTTAAATCCGTTGTCGGGTCTCATAATGACTGAGCCAAGAAATGGTAGGGTTTTATTCGTTCTACTTCCAATTTGAACTTTATGGATGGCACCATACCCCTTAGAATTTTTAGAAGTTTTGAATGGTCTGGTTCCATCCGTAAAGTTCAAATTTGAAGTAGAACAGAATAAAACCCTACAATTTATTGACTCAGTCGTTAAGTGCACCGACAACGGATTTAAATTCAAATTAACAATGAGGATGTCGCCAAGGAAGTAGATTATATGTTAAAGCACGGATTGATTGAACCCAGCAATAGTCATTGGTCATCGCCAGTCGTATTGGTAAAGAAACCCGATGGTGACTTCAGGTTGCGTTTCGATTATTGTAAGGTGGAGACGAAGTCACTAAACCTGACTGTTATCTAGTGCCGCGTATTGAAGACTGTATTAATAAGATGGGTAAGTCCAAATATATAAGCAAATGGCAAGTTCCTCTGTCTAAACGGCCGAGGGCCTTGTCAACTTTCCTAACACAACCAGGGTTGTTTCAATGTAAAATCATGCCGTTCTGTATGAAGAATGCTACTGCAACTTTTCAATTTGATGAATACTTTGTTACATAATTTGGAATAGTGTGTCGTCTATATTGATGATACAGTAACCTATAGTGATGACTGGGACATCCACCTAATACGTGATAGAGCGTCGTTTGAGTTTCTGAAAGAAGCTAGTTTAGTAATTACTTTAAAAAAAGAGTGAGTTTGCCAAAGCAGGGGTCGGGGACAACATATCAATTGACACCCCCCTCCCCCCTTATTTTTTCCTCGAAGTTTTGTTTACCATGGAAATGAGGCTATTAATAGCTAATATTAATATTATCTACACAGTATACCTATAATATATTAATATTATTATATAGATATATATGTGTGTGGTGTGTGTGTACAGTGTATATATATATATATATATAGTATATATATATATATATAATATATATATATATATATATATACACTCAATACTAACAAGTATAGAATACTGAAATAATAATAATGAAATAGATTATGTAATTTTTCATTAGGTTCGTGGTCAGATTAATTAGCCACTTAAATCTACATTCGAGTTCGGCAAACGCGGCCAACACCACCAACGTTTGCCGCAGTTGCTTGTGAGACTATTGTTTGTCCTGCATCTAAGCCTTTGATTTTCTTGTTAGACATTACTTTTGTACAAATGTATTAAGTTTTAATTAAAACTAGCAAAATGGTAGACCTGAAACTGGAATGGCTCAGTTTGGAAGATACTCTAGCGCTAGGTTATAAAACATTCACCATAATATCGGTCATGAACTGCCTTGTCAATTGGTCGTTGGTATTTCACCTAATGGTCTAGGCCTAGTTATAGTCAAAGTACCGCATTTTAGCCAATCTGTAAATTGTGGACTGATAAAGCTTGTTGCCTGACTAATATTGATAAATCTGTCACCATTTTCCTTTAATATCATCCCGATATTCCTATGGTATCAAAATACACCAAATAACCTCCATTCCTTAAAAATATTTCCCGGTGGCGGCCTTACAGCAAGGTCCGCCCGGAACGCCAAACTGCACATAGTCTCACATAGCTCGCCAATATTAACCGATTAATTTACGGAATGTCCCCCCGACTTCTAGAGACCAGACGACGCCCCTGCTATTTGAGTCACAAATTGGTTGTGATAAGGTAGCTTCTAAACAGGCAAATGTTGAGTCCACTAAGAATATAGAAATTCCTAAGTGTCTGAGGGTTGTCAGAAAATTCCTTGGGTTGGTAGAGTATTACCGTAGGTTGTTATTTTTTATTTATTTATTTATTTATTCTTTTTACATTTCTGAACCTCTTGGCTAATATATTACGTAAAGGCCTGTCTACACTAGGAAACATGGTTTGCAAACAATTTATACCGTATATTGTTTCCCATCCAGAATGGAAAACATTTAGTGTTTCTGTGTGTAGCTATATGTATATATACATATTTATAATGTACATATGTTTATATATACATATGTATACATGCATTTATGATATATATATATAATATATATATATATATATATACATGTACATTGTATGTAATATGTATATATATAATTTATTTATATATATGTATGTGTACTGTATGTAGTATGTATGTATGTATGCGTATATACAGGGTGTAACACGAGTTTACGCAAATATTGTGGGAAATGTAAGTAAAAGTTATTCCGAGCAGAAAATCTTTCGTAAACATATTTAGGCGTCGTTTGTTGGTGAAGGAAAGTTTTGAAATAACCGTTATCTATCTATCGTTGCTTTCATGCGATAGAAGGTGTTCAAGGGGGGTCGGTGCATCCTGGGATGTTGCGGGGAGAGGGGGGGGGGGCGGCGTTGGCGGGGAGCATAGAAAAGGAAGATGGAGCGAAGAGACCGATGTAAATAAATTATCTCCCAATAAAATGTATTATTTAGAGTTTGAAGAAAAATATGCACGCATCATTGAATCCCTATTCCTTCCTATAAATGGTATTTATCGGACACCAATCAAAAAAGGGGAAAGGAGAGAAGCAAAATTGAATCTCCCCGCCATCAAAGGTAGGCTTTATCTTTCTCTGATCCCTCCTCGAGCGCATTAAAATAGCCAAGTAGATTAAAGAGGCTGCTGCACCAACAAGCATCCTGACGACTACTGAGGTCTGGACAGGAAACATTGTTTGCAAACAGTTTGCAAACTGCCAAACATTGGTTTGCAAACAGTGTTTCCTAGTGTGGACAGGTCTCAAGAATGTGAACCTTTAATTGGACTAAATCGACGCAAAATCCTTTTGAACAACTGAAACAGGCATTGGTAAATTTCCCTATTCTGAAAACCGCAGATTTTGACATTCCCTTGTCCCTTGCCACTGATGCGAGTGATGCAGGTGTTGGAGTACTGCTGCTACAGAAGGATAAACGGAGATTCTCATCCTGTTGCATTCTTCTCCCAAAGATGATCTCTTCCACAACAAAGGTACTCAACAGTGGAAAGAGACACCAGCTTTAATTTTGAGTGTTAACCATAATCCGACCATAATCCTCAAACCTTTCCAAGCGGGCAAAGAAATAAAAATCAACAATTAATGCGTTGGAATCTCTTGTTACAGGAGTGGTATTTGGAATTTGCCCACATTCCAGGTAATGACAATATTGTTGCTGATGCTTTATCACGCACTGTTGAACAGGAAGAAGTAGGTCCTTGCAGCAAATCAAGTAATCTCAGTATCATTCGAATTACGGTATATGTGTGTAATAACCTTATTGTCGTGGCAATATAACGATGTAAATGTTTGAAGTCTTGGATTGGGGTTTACTTAAGTTTAAGGTCACTTCACAAGTGAAGTGAAGCTGTTGTAGTACATTGTTTATTGATCGGGTTTATTGTGGTGATTTAGTTTTAATGCTGTTAACTATGCTTTACTGGTATTTGTGTGTTTGTCTTTCGCAAGGGAGGCCCGTGCTGGTCTTCTCTCTCTCTCTCTCTCTCTCCTGTCGTTCTGGGTTGGTTGTGTATTTTCATAGGACGCTCTTTGATACTGAGTGAAGTGAATCGTTTGTGGAGAAAGTGTTACAGAAACCCGGCTGGTAATGTTAAAGGAATAAGTGTGAATCTAAATTGTTTAGACTGTTTACTCAACTATATAGTGTGCACTGACCTGTGGAGGTGGTGGTTTTTAGGTTTTGGGTTTACAACCCCCGTAATATTAATCTGTGGTGTTAGTTACATAGGGTATTACTTTTGGGTCTGCCAACCTTGATACTTGCTACCTCACTTGTGAACTTCCAGGAATATCAGTTCCATTTATGTAACATTTTAGAGAAGTTTTGTTGATATTTTTGTAGCACTATTGGTAGGCTTAAGGTCTTGTACTGCATATTAAGTTTTGTGTAGTATTGTGCCATTTTGTGTTAACATTTATTATTTTATGGTACTTTATCAAGTTAAATTAAATTTTGATTGAAGGCTTATTAATGTAAAACTTTTGAAAGAAAAGAATTTATTGTAATTTTTCTTTGGTGCGTGAGGAGGGGCCAGTATGCTGTCCTTTTTTCTTTAAGTTCAGTACGTTACCATGATAATATTTTAAGTAGCATGTAATAAGCAATTTGGGCAGAGTTTCTTGAGGACTTAGTTTGTCCTCCTCGCCGGCCCTTTAAATTGTTAACAAGCATTTACAATTATGTTTCTCTTTCTGAGTGACATCACCTTAGCTCCTCCTCTTCGAGAGGTTTTGTCTTCCCCTGAGGAGACGAGCGCGGGAGTCTGTTTCATGAGCCGTTTATGAAGGTTGCTGTGGTTGCCTGCTGTAATGAATTGCCCGTTGAAGTTGTTACCTGCTGTCCCCACTGCCTGAATTCTCGAGAGGAATTCCGCCGTTATAAGGAGTATCACATCCTGTGGATTTTGCTCCACTGGATTTGGGGTTACGGCATCCCAGCCCATACCGCTGGTTCTGTTATTCTTCCAGGGAGCACTCTCTCTTACCTGGTAAGGTATAATATGCCTGTTCGAAGTCATCGGCTAGATGAGAATGAAGTATTTGGCACTGTTTATGCCTGATGGGCCTTCGATATTCCCAACCTACAGTGTTATATCATTATGGATTAGGTTGGATGTAATCGTTAAATTAATCTGTCCCTTTTGGATCCTTTCCTGCTTCTGGACCTCCTTCTCAATATAAGTGTGTTGCTGTCTTTCGTTAGTAGTATGTATAGCCTAAGTGTGTTTTTGTGTACTTATTAATCTAGAGGTTCAGGTGTCATTTATATCTGATTTTTATGTATCAAATATTAAGTGGTTTTATGAGGGGGTTTGCTTGTTCCCCTTGAATCACTTTGCACTCTGTGAGGTATTTGTATGACTGATTCCAATTCCACTCTATATATAAATAATATAGATATAATATATAATATATATATATATATATATATACATATAATTACACGGAATGCTGATATGAAAAAATGAAATACAGGGCATAAATCCTAACTTGTTTTGTCTGTAGTTTTCTAAGACCTCTTCAAAAGAACTGATATGTAGTTGTAAAAGTCTACAAGATACATGCTATAGTGACTGTACAAACGAACATACACACGGCTGGAAAGAATATTCATTCTGATAGGGATAAGTAGGAATCTTGCACTCCTCCTTATCCCTCGATGGCAAATTTTATGAATATTTGAGTATGAGCCAAGGATCGTTCGATTTATTGTTCAGCAAGACTGAGGAGAGGCCGAATAAACTTGTAACAAACTTCAGAGAACCCATCTCTCCTGAAGGAAGACGCCTGGAGCTCAACGTAAAAGAGAGAGAGAGAGAGAGAGAGAGAGAGAAACTCAAGGTTTAGCAAGATGTCAAATCGCCCGCTCCTCCAGCATAAGACTTTAAATTTCATTATTAACGGCATGTCGCCGCATGCTTATAGAGAGAGAGAGAGAGAGAGAGAACGCTTGGTATATCAGTCGAGAAGAAGTTCGTGATAAGCACTGGGTTACATCTGCTCTGTAGTGCTTTGAAATATATATATATATATATATATATATATATATATATATATTATATATATATATATAATATATATATATATATATATATATATATATATATATATATATAGATATATATATATAATAAATATATATATATATATAGTTATATATAATATATATATATCTATATATATATATATATAATATATATCTTATATGAGAGAGAGAGAGGGAGAGAGAGAGAGAGAGAGAAGAGAATCCATGTCAACAAGTAGAAATCTGAATTTACCCTAATAGCTACTAGGAACTCTTCGTAGTTGATGCTTCCCCCACCGTCCTTGTCGAAAGCGTTGAAGAGCTTTTCGGCTTCCTCCTCGGAGAGGTCAAGTCCTGTCTCAACGATGCCCTTGGAGAACTCTTCCATGTTAAGGCTGTGGGATCCGTCATCATCCATTCTTCGGAAAATCCTGGCAGTCGTCAGAAGAAAGATTAGCCGAAGTCAAATGAATCAAATTAGTCATTATGCCATAAGAAAAAGTTATGGATTTGTCAAGAATAGTAAACATACAACACTACCAGCATGCAACAGGATTAGAGATATAATATTTCTGCTATTACTACTTCTAAAATCAATAGTAATATTTATAAGAGGGAGACGTTACTGCTAAATGAATCAAGTTCCATAGCATTACTGGCATTGCCACAAGATAGTTTTTTTTTCTGTGGGAGACCTCACTAAACAGATTTATCGATATTGATACAAGTTCATTAATATTAGCAGCTATATATACGAGAGCTCTTATTACTGGAGAAGCTAAAAACGCTCTCGGGATCACTCGGACTGATAGTTAAAAATACTGAAAGATCGTCGTATCTCATTAAAAAGCCTGAGGCAGTGAAGCTGCTGTGTGTCAGTGCCAAAGATGTCAAGGGTAAGAGAGAGGAGAGAGGGCAGCGCAGAACCCTCTGAAGACCCCGTCAGAATAGCTGTGGTTTTGGTGAAAATGAAAGAGCAGTGAAGCTCGATGGAACCAAAGTAGCTGCAGTATTTCCATGACTTACTTGCCCATGCCCATGATACCAGAGGCGCCCCTGGAGAGGCAAAGGAGTCTGAGTTTCTCCACGGGGTCTGTCGTCTGGGTCAACTTCCTTCGGGCAGCTGCCATCATCTCCTCTTCATTTCTGGTGGAGGCGGTGCGGGGACGGTTCGCCATTCCGTATCTGTAGGGGAAAAGACAATGATTATTATCTTAGGATGATACTCACATCCAACGTCACATTTTATTTCCTTTGAAATTCCAAAAGACATTTCAATCATAGCTAACTACTGTCAGTTATTTTGATGATGAACACACGCACACACACATATACTATTATACATATATTGTATGTTTGGATGTAGTACGTATGTATTCTCCTTTCTTAACCTACTGGAGAGGTAAATAATCATTGGTAGTCTAAGAAAAATGAGTGATTAATAATTCCACGAGCACTTTATCTCGCTCTCTCTCTCCTTAGACGAGGTCAAAATTTGTGCTAACACTGTCAGTGAGAAACATGAACATAGAAAAATAAATCTTGCCTCATATCTTATTTCTTGGCTGTCGTGAGAACCCTTATTATCCCTTACATCAAAATCATTCAGAATCAACCTACGGCCACCTCAATAAATGGCTGTTTCTACGATGGCTGACACTTTTCCAAAATGGTGGTAAATTTGCTCTATATTATTATTTTAGTATTTTCATCCCATAAGCATGCAAGATTTGCATACTGTCCCATATATGATGACTGTGAATTCATATTTTGGTGTCTTCTCTATCTAGCAAGGCTTCTGTTTGTTGAAACGATCCGGATACCTTCTGCTAAATTCAGGAACCCAATAAGCCCCCAGAGGCAGCTCTTGGAAATTGTTGGGTTCGAGGTAGAACCGACGGTCGTGTTACCACACTGAGAACGATATTTGTCACGATCGGAGGAAAAAACTATCATCATAAGGGGCATCAATTCTTATGCTCGATCTACATGCTGTTGTGTGTGTGTGTGTGGGTGTGTGTATGGGTGTGTGTGTGTGTGGGTGTTCAGTCGATATTCCCTTGAATTTCTTCCTTTCCATCCGAGTGCAAACTCACCCTGCCTTATCGATTCCCTCCCCGTCGCTGACCTTGGAAGAACGAGGATATAGGATAGTCACTCATCTTTGCTGCATTTTTTCATTCTACTTGAAATTTCTTAGTTGTTCAGTTTTTTGGCATAGCTTTTAACTGTATTTGATTTGACGATTATTACAGCTGCACTAGTCTATGTACACATTTAGGCTTTTTTCAGTCCACGAAAATTAAATCTCTCGCTCTAGCTCTCTCTCTCTCTCTCTACTAACATACTATGTAGCTTGATAATATATTAATTTCAGAAAAAGTATTCGTTATCTAAAATGTGAATATGAGATATTCAGTTTCAAGTAGTATCTTTCCAAAGAGTGGCATATCTGCAGACCGCAGTAATTACAGCCCAATCTCTATTCTCTCTGTGCTCTACAAAGTTGCAGAAAGACTTATTTTTAAGCCCCATATAAGTATGTGGATTCTAAAGGATTGTTTGCTGATAGGCAATATGCGTATAGGAAGCAGTTTGGTATCTGCAATGCCTTTTTAGATTTGACATGACATTTGCAAGAGATAAGGGTTTTGAGTGCATCGTAATTCAAATAGATTTTAGTGCTGCTTTCGTTTTGGTAAATCACAAGGGTCTTATTTACAAACTTCAGAATCTTGGAGTGGGTGGATATGTTTCAGGATTACTTCAAGATTTCCTTACAGGTAGGCAGCAGCGAGTTGCTGTTGATAGGATCTTTAGCGAACAACGAACGACCTATTGTGTATAGAACTCCATAGGGTAGTGTTCTTGGTCCGCTGTTATTTTTAGTGTATGCTTGTGATATGATTGTTGACCTGGAAAACAAGATGGTTCCATATGCAGATGATGCAACACTCGTGGTTGTAATAAAGACTCCACTTATGAGAAATGAAACCGCCCTTAGTCTCAATCGTGACATGGAGCAGATTAGTGAATGCAAATGTCTGTGGGGTATGAGGCTGAAATCCAGTAAAACAAAGACTATTGATTAACAGACTTCTTACAGATTTTCCACCTCATCCTCCCCTTCAGGTGGATGAAACTCTGCTGAATAAGTCTGAAGCTTTAACTATTCTACTAATAGGTGTAACTTTTGACTCACAGCTTGCTTTTGAGAAACATCGAATAAGAGTGTCACCAAATGCCGCACGAAAGCTAAGTATCCTTCGTAAGGCCTCGTATATTTATTAAGTCATTAAATCAGTGCTGCCTGTTTTAGGTCTTTTGTCTTTATCTTACTAGAATACTGTTCTCCGGTGTGGATGTAGACTTCTGCCAGAGATTTATCTCTTTTAGATAGAAGGGTTCGTGGTGGTAGGTTTCTGTTTCCTAATATTAGCAGTTATGACTGAGACAATCGACGGATGATCTCTTGTTTGTCACGCTGGACTATGGAGCAGCTTCCCTGAGAGTTTTGTACAATTCACCCTCAACAGTTCAAACGAAGATGCAATGCCTTACTACCCTAAAACGATCTACTTACATTTTTATCTACTTATCTATTAATTTGCTAATTTATTTTATCTTTCCTAATAACTGATCTCATCTGTTACTTCCTTCAAATGTACACCATATTCTTTGGAAGCTTGATTTTCAAGTTAATGGCCGCCGTGGGCTTATTCCATATGAATAAGGTTCATGCTTTGAATGATAATCAATTAATAATAATAATGACAGAAATACTAATTGCTCTTCTGTCACTAGGGCAGCTGTGTATAGGTAGGTAGACTACACCAAGACTGCGACTGAACGAAAACCGACATTGTTGATCTTAGCTAAACAAAATGTAAATATTTTAAAAGCCTTATAATCATTGGGCTATTGATTATAAGGCTTTTAAAATGTTTACAACGAATTGAAAACACTACATCTTTCTAAAGTACACTGAAGTGAGTGAGATATTTATATCTATACAAGATGACTGGTGGCTTGAGAATGTCAATACCTCTGGTACATTCTGGCACAGACAACTGAGCAATTTTATGAAAATATCTACTTAAATTCTTGAACAATCTAAACTCTTTTCGAATACTGTACATTTCCTCTAAAGCTTAGCAACACACAAGTGAAAAGGAAAGTCGCATACTTATACTTTGACAACACACTTCCACTTAAGAAAATTACTTTTTCCTCCAATTTGAATGCTGAAGTAATCCGCGCCTGTCTAGAACAATATTCTTCCAGAAACAATTACTATAATTGCTGTGGTTGCATGAAGAGTCTTTAGTTCTCCACCTACATCAACCTTGTTATCCAGATGATTAACCTCACCTGTTCCCTGCAACATCAGTTCGTCTACTGTTAATAACGGCAGCAATACTTTCTTTTCACCTTGAACCGATGCTCTGGTCCTCTTGTCATACTGATGCGTCTGGTGTTCGTGCCTCATTCTCTCCCTGGCTAGTCACTTACGACACACTCTTTTAGATAATTCCTCAGCTTCAACATCTACTGGTAGGTGTTTACATATTTTATTCTCACAAACTGGTTCAAAATTCATTCAGCATCATCGCCAGCTCTTTCCATGCTTGCTTGAATGGTGAAAATCCAGTGCTTGATTGCAGTGCTTCTCGACGCATAAACAAGATAGTGGGTAGACATAATCTTAATCCTTTGTCTCTTCTGGAATATCTTCTTCAGCATGGATTCCAGCTCATCATTACATCTCGAGTTGCTAAACATTTCCCAATGGAATCTTGACTTGCTCTTTCCTTGTCTAATCTTGTCTTGCGGTTATCTCGTATCGCTCTGCTTTGTTACCCACCCAGGGCCTACTACTTCCCTGGCTACCTCCTACTTGGAATGTCGGCCATAGCCATACCCATAGCCTCAGGTGGTAGACATTACAATATCTCGACCAACTTGACCTGGAAATCTCTCTAACAAAAAGATTTTATAAAACTTTTAAGACATCTTACTAGACAAATATATTCAATTTAAAAGCATCTATACCATATCAACATAGTTAACTAAGCTTCCTGAACGTTACAGTAAATGAATAATTTTATCAACTTTTCAAGACATAAATGGTAATGAAGAAGTTATACACACACATACAAACTCATAAAAAAATCCCTCTGTGAAAGCATAATTTATGATATTTTTTCTATTGTATGGTTGTCTCCTGTACCATATTCCGTTGCAATATCGAGAAATAAATAAAATCTTCAAGTTTTTCTTAGGTCCCAGAAATTTTATACTTATACAAGCTGATTTCATACATAAGTTTGAAGAAGTAGTCAAATTTAATTGATTTTAGTTATGCTCAGAAATGCCGGTTAGTCACAATTTTCTTAGAGGCTTTACATAACCCGTTTACTCAAGAAACTGTCAAAATGCCTGCGTAGACCAGGATTACATAACAATATCAGTGGTAATTATACCATTCCAGAAGCATCTAATTCCAAGAACAACGTTCCTGACACCCACCTAGTCATCTCAAGCAGGAAGGGTAACACAGTGTTTCTCTTCAGAAGAATTTATTTCAGTGTTAGCTGAAAGCAAGAAGACATTTGTGGAAAGATTAAATGAATAATGAAGCCTAATTAGAGTTTGTTTTAACAAACGTAAAGTAAGCAATCCGATTATGTGGAGTTTGTGTCAGATTTCTTGATATTTTTTTATCTCTTGGTCCGCCTCACGGACAAGAATTGCAACAGCCACATGCCACTGAATTCACTGAATTGTCGTGTTAAATGTTTCCTGTGACCTTCATGCGTGTAATTAACTTGTACATAATATGTGGAGAAATGTTTTGAGTGTAATTATAGTTTATTTTTGTAATAAAAATGTGTAAAATTGTAAACCTTGCTTCCGTGGCTAACTATCTGCTTGATAAAATGAGCATCAAACGCTCGTCATATTGCATCGACGATTAGCCAATATCTTTCGGCCTTCATTAAACCCTGTAGAACTTAATTAATTCAGGTTTGAATTGACCATTTTAACCGAACAGATTAAACATTTGAGCAAGAATGATATCGGTCACGGTATGATTATGAGTTTAATTAATCAATAATTAACTGAGGGTAAATTATACCATAAAGTTGTGGAGCACTTGCGCAAGTGTGACTATGATCTTGATGAGTTCTTCAACGCCATTGATTTCATCATTCGTCTGCTTGAGGACGATGCGCTTCAAAAGGATGAGTCCCTAATACCTGATGTGAAACCTGAAATGAATACAAACCAAAAACTGAAAGTTAAAGCTTGTCCGTTTTGTAACGACAGCCATTCAGCACACGAGTGCAACAAACCGCTAGATATCACCGCTAGACGTCGTCAGTTGATCCGAGCGAGGTGTTTCAATTGTCTAAATGTAGGGCACAGAAGTGAACAGTGCCAAAGTAAGGAAGAATTCATGTAAGTTGTGCAGTGCTAAGCACCATAATTTAATTTGTGATAACAGGCACCCCCTAAGACCTCAACTTCACCCTCTGTTGCCCCCTCTCATAATGTTCCTAGTGCATTGCATGTAACTTCTCGCCCGGTGAAGACTGTGACTCCAAAAGGTAGCCAGAAGAGCGCTAACAACCCAAACGCCAAAGAGAAAGAATCAAAGCCCTGTGTAAATGCTCAGGTAACGCTGAAAAATCCTTCGCTAGAACTACTTTGTTCATTGTTGCCAACAGCCACCACCACGTTACGCATACATGGCCAAACCAACCTCATCCGATTGTTCCTTGACACCGGGAGCCAGCGCAGCTTCATATCAGCCACCTTGGCCAAGAGATTAAATCTCCCCATTGTAGGTGGATTAGCATTAAATCTAGCTCCCTTTGCCTCTGCGGAAATCGAAGGACAATTCGATGTGGTGGCATGCAAGATCAAAATGGGAAAACGAGTGATTCGCACGAAGATAGCGGTGCATGATCACATAGACATGCCCATTCACAATATAGACTATGCTAAAATAAAGAAACATCTCGTAAGTAAAAGTTATCACATTGCCGATGAAGAGACACAGCATGGTAAAGTAAAGGGAGTAGATTTACTCGTAGGAGCCAATTACTTCAGCTATTTCATCCTTGGGTCGGAGCAAATCAATGGGACCAACCTTTTAATAACACATGGGGGAATGTCGCTGTCTGGAAAAGTTCCACAATGGGCACTTGAAAGTGCTAAGCAAAGAACCACACACACACACACTCTGCGCGTGTGCAGGATAGGAATACCAGAAACAGACATCGACGAGTGGTGGAGACTAGACTGAATTGGGATTGCTCCCTCAGAGCAGTATATAATTCAAGAAATAGATGCCATTGCAAAGGTAAGCCAGAGTGTTGTTCATACTAAGCATGGCTATCAAGTGAGTCTCCCCTTTAAATCTGATGCTAGGCTAGATGTGAATTATCGAAATGGTGTGGCCCAGTTATTATCACTCAATGCAAAGTTTGATTGGGAACCCCAGTACTGAGCAGATTATGAAAGGGTATTGCAATCTTACTTAGAAGCGGGATTCATCAAAAGGTTAGAAGCCCCCAAAATTGAAGGATATTACATGCCCCATTTTGGGGTTAAGAGAGAGAGCCTTACCACCTTATGCATTGTGTTTATTGCATCAGCAAAGTCATTGAATGTTTGCCTTCTATCTGGCCCCAACTTGGTAGAGGCATTGTATAACTTGTTAGTGAAGTTTAGATTTGGTTGATATGCCCTAATTGCAGACATTAGCTAAGAGTTCCATCCCATATTGTTAGATCCCAGTGATGCCAATGTGAGGCCCCTAATCATACGGCTACCTTCGCCTTTCAGGTTGTGGTATTCGGCATCACTGTGAGCTCCTTCCTCCTGCAACAAGTCCTTCAGACTCATTTGCGAAAGGAAGGAAGGACGGACTTGCTTAGTCACTTTTATGTAGATAATTATATCCAAACTTTCAGCGAAATGCATTCGCTGATGCAGGAACACAAGAGTTTGAGAGAACTCTTAGAACAAGCCAACCTTGCCCTTGACTGGCTAGGTCAGTAATGTTAAGGAATTGGACGAGAGAATGAATTGGGATGAACCTGTGTGTGTGAGTGTGCTGGGGATGGAATGGAACAGGGATGAGGATAAGGTCCATGTGAAGGTGAATTGGGGGATCCAAGAGATGAGGGAAGGGTGGGTACCTACAAAACACAGGAAACTCTCACTTCTAGTGTCGAATTTCGGCCCCTTAGGCTTGGTTAGTCCTCTATTTGTGAGTGGAAAGTTGTTTCTACAACAACTCTGGGAAGATGGTGTAGGATGGGATGATGTGCTAGATAATGCTAAGGCCCAAGAAGCCAGTAAATTGCTACAGGAGTTCAAGTTAGTAAGTGAACTGGGGATTGAGTGATCTGTAGGATCAAAGGGTTCTGAGTTGCACATATTTTCAGATGCATTGAGTAAGGCCTAAGGGGCTGTTGCGTACATGAGACAAGGGAACGGAAAGACTGCTCTTCTTACGAGCAAAATGCAAATTACCCCCCAAAAGATGGTGAAATTAACAATCCCCAAGTTGGAATTGCTAGCCTTGTTGTTAGGATGTAGATTAGCTAAACATCTGAAATCACCGATAGATCCATCAACTGTCAACTTTGGACAGATAGCAGAGTGGTGATCACTTGCATAAATAGCAATAGGGATAATAAAAACGTATTTATCAACAATCAGGTGGGGGAGATTCTTTTCACCCTACAGAATAACGACATGGCCTTGAAGCACATACCAACCCGTCAGGACCCAGCTGATATCCTGTCGAGAGGAGCCGCCTTGAGAGAACTAAAACAGAACCAGTTGTGGTTGAGTGGCAACCCGCCCCCCAATATCTGCATTGTGTTGGAGAACCAACACTGTCAGAAGAGGTCCGTGAGATGAGGGAAGAAGTCGCTGTGGTAGAACCCAGTGAGATATGGGAAATCATGGAATAGAGAGCAGAGTTTCCTGTTTTGTTGAGGGTTATGAAATTAATACTCAAATTTTTAAATTTAAATAAGTCTCCTTTCTTAATGTTAGTAAGACTGGATCAGAGGAAATATTTGGCCAGTACTTGTGCTTATTTAGAAGCTAAGGTTAGAGTTGCTAGAGATGTTATGAATTTTGGTAAACAATTAAATCTGTGTTTTATAGATGTAATTGTGTACATCCATACTAGAATTCTTGATGAGAACCGTTGTCGAAAGTCACTTGTTCTATTGTCTGCCAATGGCACCTTAGTTAGGAAATACTTCACTTACTTGCATCACTGTAACATGCATTGTAGTGTCAATGAGCTCATGGGTCTTTCGTCAGGACTGTTGGTTGCCCAGACTGAGAGTCAGAGTGAAACAAGTCATGGGACAGTGTAGAACCTACGTAATCGCCTTCAAGCCCCTACTGACGCAGCCACCACCACCTCCGCTACCCAAAGAAAGAATGAACCTGTGTTGCCCATTCGAATACGTCAGAGTGGACCACATGGGTCCTATCCACATCACTGAGGGAGCAGGCCACATCCTGCTTATCACCTGTATGACCACCAGGGCAGTATACCTGGAGTTTTGCAGCAATCTGAAAGCCGTAACCTTCATCTTGGCTCTGTGATGATTCAGCGCGACCCATGGCCCCCCTTCACTCATCGTCTCAGACAACCACCAGACGTTAAGATCGGCCAGCCACTTCCTGCAGGGACTGTATGAAGAGAACGATGTCTAGGAGTTCCTGAGGAGGACTGGCATTCAGTGGCATTTCCAGACGCCTGAGCACCGTGGAAGGGAGGCTTCTTTGAAAGGCTGGTAGGAGTAGCAAAATGCACGCTCAAGGTAGCCTTCCAGAAGTCCTTCCTGGAGGAGCACATGCAGACGTTAGTAAAGGAGGCCGAAACCGTGTTCAATAATCGACCACTCATGTACATCGGGGATGGGCGAGAGGATCAAGTCATCACACCCTCCCACCTGCTGCAAGGTCGCCTTATCAATTTTATGGCCCCTTTACTCCCTCCAGAAGACCTGAACCAGACTTTGACCACCCGCAAGCTCAGAGACTGTTATCTCCAGTTGACGGACACTCTGAAGGCGTTTTGCAAATGCTGGAAGAGAGAGTACCTTTTCACCCTACACTCCAGGCGTGACTCTCGGCCCAGCAAAAGGACTGATCTTCGCCCGTGGGACGTCATGCTCGTTAAAATCAAACCGTGTAAGAGGGCTACATGGCCCCTTGGTAAGATTACGGAGGTGTATCCCGATGACGATGGGATCGTCTGATCATCGTCCGATCTGCCAAGGTGCTGTACGATGGCACAGAAACCCTACGAGCCATCAGCCACCTTGTTCCCCAGAAATTACATCCGCCGAAGATGACAATCAGAAATGAGACGAGGATGAGGATGCAGCCTGGGAGGAGGCGGGAGCAGTCGAGGACAGTGAGGATGGGACGGATGGTATCAGGGACGTGAGCAGTACCACCAATGGCATAGAAGGAGAAGAGCTAGTTACGTCCAGGGAAAAAGAGTCGTGGACAGGGTGCGGATGATATGAAAAACAGGGGTGTAAAGAAGCGAGTATTGTATCTTCAGGCAGTCATCCTCAGGATGAGCGAGTTGACCAAGATGAAGTGCAGTTCATGTGCCCTAAACGGAGAGTGGCAGTGATACAAAGAAAATGGATGAAAGAGTAGGTAAAAAACGAGTAGCTATGTGTAAGACAGAAAATTATGGTCATGTACGAACTACAGGAGGGACCATGTAAGGTGAGTTAGCGTCAGAAGGAGTTTGAAGGACAATAGAAAACGGCTTAGTTGTACATATTTAAGGGTAACTAGAGTAAGTGTTCTCGTGTCAGCGGATCAGGTGCTGCACCGGACAAGGTATATTTAAGGTTATTGCTTATCTTGTAATGTAAGATTAAGTTTGAGCTGCAATTGAAAGGTGATCACCTATATGTAAGTGTATTTTGAAATGTGTCTGATGTGTTTGTTCCGACTTGACTCCAATGACCTTCTGAATGCTCAGCCTTGCGGCCAGAATTTTTCTGGTGCGGGGATGTCATGAAAAGGGATGGATCCCTCTTTTAGCTACAAACCTGCCGCAATGTTGAGTAAGAAGAATCAATGATGAGTACAGGTGACTACGTGACTTCTGTCATGGATATGTGAGAAATGTAGCGAATCCTTATGAAACTGTGTGGAGGAGCAAAGTGAATAAACCTGCCATAAAATTATATTTTTTCTAAAACTATGAAGCAAAATTAACCATGTATATAAGATAAAAACAAAAGAAGCGCGCTTAGTGAAAAGCTACGCCTACGGGGGAATTCCTCGAGTTAACTTGAGTTGTAGCACATAATGTAAAACTACACTTCGTCATCTAGCTTAATACAAATTGGCAAATCTTGTACTTAACAAATAAAGATGAGACGCAATAGAGTAAAGCGTCGATCGTTATGGAACTGTAACTCCATGTTGTCACAAAGTTGTGCTTGAGGGCAACACCACCCACAGTAGCCATTCGCTTCCCAGGTACTAACCAGAGCAAAAGGTAAGACGGATTGTCTTCTCTCCACTCAGCCAAAGTCGCTACTTTGTTTCTTGATTAACATGCTATAGTGAAAATTTATCACGGGGTAGCCCACACATCCTATGAATAATGAAGCCTAATTAGAGTTTGTATTAACAAACGTAAAATGAGCATTCCGATTATGTGGGTTTTGTGTCAGATTTCTTGATATTTTTTTATCTCTTGGTCCACCTCACAGACATAGAATTGCAACGGCCACATGCCACTTTAATTCATTGAATTGTCGTGTTAAATGTTTCCTGTGACCTTCTCGCGTGTAATTAACTTGTACATAATATGTGGGGAAATGTTTTGAGTGTAATTATAGTTTATTTTTGTAATAAAAGTGCGTAAAATTGTAAACCTTGCTTCCTCAATCCCTCCACCGAGTTGTAGAATCTAGTCCTTCAGGCCTTGTTTTCACCCAGACCACCAGGCTAGAACCTAAGTAAGTAAAAGGCGAATAATTCGCGACACTGGATGTGGTCCTACTTACAAAGAAGAGAGGAGAAAGGTTACTACGACAACTTGATGCGAGAATTGGCTATTGAAGCAAACACAAGGACTGTACCGGAACTCTACCAGAATTACAGAGGAGCTTTTCCATGAAATTGTTGAATGGGTCTCGCCCTATGATGAAACCATACCCTACACGAAATCTGACAGCACATGAGCGCATCTTTAGTTACCAACTGAGCAGGTCAAGTCGTACAGTGGACAGTGTCTTTGGCATACTAGCAAACAGGTAGATAATGTTAACAATTATCATACTGTCTTTATTTGGTCTGCTTCTTCAAAAGCGTATTGATATGAAACACCTATTGTTTACCATTTCTTGTCTAAAGAAATAATACGTATTTAACATGAAATAATTCTCGTATACTATCTACTGATAAACCCAAGAGGTTGGCCAATTAATATAAAAATGGACACATCAATGGAAAGAGGAAGATATGCAAATGCACATGGTGTAAGAAAAAATTCCAAAAAATCTTCCCTACCTTCCACGAGAATATTGAAAATGACTATTTACAATCTCTTTCGGAGCCTCTTTTACAAGACAGTCGTAAATTTTACCAAGTTATACGTGTTTTTTCTAAATAAATAATTTTATGTTTTGTAAGATTATAATTACAGCTCACACAATATAAAAACAGATAAGAAATAAAATCAGTACAAAATTCTAAGTATATTTGTTGTAAAATATTTACGTAAATTTATTGAGATCGAAGAGCCAGTAACTTTTTAGGATAATACATGTCTTTTCTAATATTTCTTTGCACTTTTATTTGCAAAATTACAATTATAACTGTCTTACTATCATAATTATATAATAAGAGAGACAGACAACACATTTGTTTGTGAGTAGTATTCAGTGTCATATTTATCTTTATCTTTTACTTAAAAAAGATAATGCCTTTTCATTTATTGTATTTCAGTACATTCTATTTAATTGTATTTATTGCAATTAAGTCACTGACATATATTTTTCAAGAAAACTTAAGAATAAATGTCAGAAATATTTATATTGATACTCTATATATTTCATTTAAGGTCGTTTTATATTTATGTATATGAGAGATTTGGCCCTAAGAGTATATAAGAAAACTGAAAATCTGAATCCCAGATATATGTTAATCAAAGCATGAAAAGAAAGGCAGCTTTGTTTACTAAATTCTGCCTTGAAGTTTTTTTTCAATGCTGGGAACGCACGTGTCACAATGTGGCTACTGCGTACCCCCTCCGCGCAGGTTGGGGTTACCAATTGCATCGCGTATGTCGAAATTGCTACTCACGTCTGCCGTAAGAGCTATATGAACATCGAAAGAGATCTTGCGTACGTCGGCATGACATGAAGACTTTACAGTTGTCGTGGTTCGACCTCGATAACTACATGCAACAGCTAGTTGTCGCAATCACTTGGTGGATGTTGTGAAACTCGCCGACTGTGTGAGCGCACGTGAAGATTTCGGTCGTAATTCAGTCGTACGTCGGCTTTTACGACGGTCGCGGGCTGTATTCGCTAATGTGTGATCCAGCCTTAATGATCCACCATGGCCAGTGCAAGTTCAGGATCATCATTTAGGATTTAAAGTGTCTAATATCACGTCCAGATATTGCTCAGCCTTCACAACATCTTGTTTGTCCATCTCGTGCCTTTGTCAGCAGCTCCTGGAATGGGAATCAGTGCAAACTCTAATCAACCCGCTTTTACATGCATTGCAACACGTTCACGACTCAGTTAACGTAAGTCTTCTATGCCTGATTCCATATTATGTATGTTGTAATTGACTTACGTCAGATGAAATTGCATTTGCGTCAGTTGCCATCCCCAAAAATCGGTTAAAACTGGGCGTGGTCCAGATCATCGGCGACATACGTGTACGACTATCTACATTGCAAATCTCATCTCAACGTATGTAATGCTGTCGTAATTGTATATTGTGTGCGTCGTACTGTTGTTGTAATCAGCTGATTTTTCCTTTCTTTTTTCCCAAGGACAGCGACTGAGATAAAACCAAGCCATTACAACAGTCGTTGGCTCTAGTCGCCAGTGTGTGATCAAGCCTTAAGAGAGGCTCTCTCTCTCTCTCGCTCTCTCTCTCTCTCTCTCTCTGCCGATTGTGGGTTTTTTATTTTGTAAAGTAATGTAAAGATTTTGTACTTGGTTACTCGTATTGTTTGTTAAATCTTTTTATGGAACTGCATTTGTGAAAGGATTTGTGAAATCTATAACGACATAAACATTCCTGTCTTGCTTCAGAGCTTATTAGGGTGTTCTGTAACAGGCCTATCAAGGGTTTGGTGGATTTTGAAGTTGCAGCAAAAATTTGAGGTACAAGGTAAAGTGAAATTTTAGTTTTAAGTCGACTTAAAATATTTGGTGGATTTATTTAATTTTTTTCACATTTAAATTTTCTGTTTTGTGAATTGTTTCATTCCTTTAAAATTTTCTCTTACATTCTGTGTGTTTACAATCTCTTAGTTTTCGCATTTTATATAGCGTTAAATTTCATACATTTTACACGTCTTCATTTTTTGCGTTTTTCCATTCACAATTTGTTTAATAAACCTTATTTGATCTTACACTTTGACACTTGTGAATTAATTTTCATTTACTGAGATTTTCTTTTCAAATCTTAAGTATTGTTTATTAGTTTAAATACTGCTTAATTAATTGTGTTTAATAATTTAATTCAAGAATGAATCAAATTTTTATTTTGTTTTCAAGTATTAGTAAATTTTACTACAAAGCAGGACTGTGAATTCTACTTATAATTTTGAATTTAAAAGTAAATTTTTGTATTTAGAATTTTCATTTTATAATAGTGCTTAACTTATTGACCACCAGTGATAGGATTAAATCTGTGTACATCCCAAAGTGATTGACTGATTGATTGTGGTGATCTTTCAAATTTCTTAAAGCGATTTAAGACAGAGGAGACAGTCAAAGCCTATATGGATACCTCACACTTGTTTTGATGTATATTTAGTCTGATTTCTCACATGTTTAATAAGCTTTTTAATGGATCACTGTTGCCTTTAGAGTACTCAGTCGTATTTCATCTGTATGAAATTTCAAGAATCTGGTTGCTGTGAGGTAACCTTGTATTCTATGAGTGGTTAGTGCAATAAGCAGATATTTGGAAAGCTTCGTCACAAAGTGTATATATATATATATATATATATATATAGATATATATTATATATATAATATATATTATATCTATATATATATATATATATATTACATATATAAAATTATATATATATATATTAATGAGAGAGATATGATATAGAGAGACAGAGAGAGAGAGAAGAGAGAGAGACGAGAGAGATGAGAGAGAGAGAGAGAGAGAGAGAGATAATGTGGCCTCACAGTAGTGAGAAACACGGCGTGAGATCTTTCGCCTTAGGCATTTCATTATCAAGGAAATTACATACGTTGAAACACAAGATTACAAAAAGGACTCTGTTTTATTACAAATTTTCAAGTTATTTCTTAAATATCTTTAAAACATATTTTTCCAGAATGGGGTCAAAAGTATATAGGACCTGTTTGAATTTCTGTTACTTGTATCAATAATTTTACTTTTTTTGTTATAATTTTTTTATATTATATATATATATATATATATATATATATATATATATATAGATAGTATATATATATATATATATATATATATATGTGTGTGTGTGTGTGTGTGTGTGTGTGTACATGGGTCTATTGAACAGAACTTGATCTGTAGCCCTAACTGACTCACAACAGCCCAAAGACAGAAAGAGAAACTGATTTTCATGAGCTGTTCAGCTTCTGTTGATACAGCAGAAGTTTGCAGTGCAATATTTATGAGCACCATACTGTGCCAAGTTCTGGAAAAAGAAGAATAAAAAAAAGAATAAAGCAAGTGACGACGGAACTGGAGGAGCAAAAGAAGAAGAACAACAAGGCCATGCCTGAAATGCCTACACACCATGCAAGGTCAAGGTGATGAAGAATTCCTTTGGAAGCATAGTTATGTAGAATCAATTTGAGTCGACAACGTCATCGAGAGTGACACACAAGGCACCCACACAGACACACACACACACACACACAGTTTACATAGACGGTGGATGGGTGTGATCTTCAAGTATTAATAGCTTATCGATTCTTGTCATTATATAGGTACCACTTTTTCAACATGTCTCTGTTACAGAGAATGTAGTCCGAGTTCATTTTTCATTAAGTTCTGAGGAAAGATCCCTGACCATAACGTTGTTTAGCCTAGCATGAAACATAGTAACCTAATGACACTTGTCGATACATTATCCTGAACATTTGATTAACTTTTAATTACAGTTAGGTGCGTCAACTGATGAAATTTATATTTCTGCTATCTACATACCTGAATAAGTTTGTTTACGAAAATATTGCAGATATTGACATTCTTAATCTGATGTCAGAGCGGCATTTAGATATGTATTAATACAAAGGACAAATTCAAATGATGAAGTTGAAATAGTTACTCTCTTAGAAAGAATAAAGAGAGAAACTATCTCTGTGTATTCTTGAATATTTCATGTGACAAACACTAAAACAAACTGGACCAATCTCAAGAGGACCTTCGGACGAACGAAAATTCCATATGACTTTTAACTGAGTGACCGTTTCGTTCCCTTTTGACATTTCAGTCACGCCACCCGATACTAAAACCAGGTCGCAGTCCTCACCCATCTTTGCAAAGAAAAAAAAAAAAAGATCCAGGAAGAGGGTGGCGTGTTTATCGTCCATTTACCATTTCATAATCCTATTAATTTCCAAGGCCGTTCGTTGCTGTCTTCGCTGACATTTTTGTTTCAAAAGCGATGCGACGAAGCGTCTGCAGTTCACTTTATCATTGATCTTTATAATAAGAAACAAGTCAAAAATGCTCCGAAGTTTCTTCGGCGCAATTGAGTTTTCTGTCCGGTGGTGGCCTCAGCCACTGCCCATAAAACTCTTGGCTACTCCCCATGAAATTTAGCCACCGTCCGGTGGTGGTCTATATAGTTGCTACCTATAGCGCTGCCAGAAGTACGATTATGGCTAAGTTTAACCTTTGGCCTCTAGCTGCAACCTCTTTCAGTCCTTTTACTGTCCTCTCGTTCATATTTTCTTTCTTCCATCTTACTTTCCAGCCTCTCCTGGCAATCTTTTAATAGTGCACTGAGAGGTTTTCCTCTTGATACATCTTTCAAACCTTTTTGCTGTCAATTTCCGTTTCAGCCGTGAATGACCTCACAGGTCCCTGCGCTTGGCCTTCGGCCTAAATTTTACATTCTATTCTATTTTACAGGCAGCAGCAGCAATCGTGTTAACCTCAATCTAGAAACATCACGCTATAAGGAAATGGCTTTCCTCCATCGGCTGCAATTCAGAAACAGTCGTCAGTCCGTCCGTGTCATGGGGTTGCTGCCAAGACTCCCAGTTTATTGATGGAGATTTTGAAAACAGAAAACTGGGTTGTACAAATCCTAGATCCAGACTGGTAAAACAGAGCTTTGGAAAATGAATTCAAGAGAAAGTGTTGGACATCATAGCTGTTTGCGCATTACAGTGTAAAGGCATGGGAAAAGAAATTGGATGAGGGTAACTGTGTTTATTCAGTGATGGTAGAGCAGTAGGCATGATCTGAACACCAAAAACAGAAAGGCAACAACTGACTTGAGAGCATTGAGCAGTGTATAATTGCTCGCGATATTTGAAACCAAACAGTTCAACATAAGTAATATAGTGTGCTTTGCCATAATGAATGACCTCGCCAAAGAAATAATAGATGAATTTTATACGACACTGCAGAAAAAGATGACAACGTTTGGTGGTGAAATGGATGCAAAAGTTGCAATGAAACAATGAGGGTTTGGAGGACTAAATGGGAACGAAGGCCCAGGAGACACTGCAGTTATTAGTCTTTGTGTTGAAAATAAATGAATGATTTAAAGTACTTTCCCTAACAAAAATATCCATAAGCACATTCGGACATCTTCAGGTGGTAGTCATAGAAACCATTAATCATGAGACAAAAGAACACAGCAAAATTTAGCATAGAAAACTGGAAGTAACAAAATCTAACGAAAGCATGAAATTATACGTATCAAAATAAAGTAAATTATTCAGTTTTCCCGGCCCTTTTTAACGTACACTTTGCGAGTTGAATCTAGTTTATTTGGCCTTTCTCTCTGGAAGCTGGATATGGGTCTTTTGCCTTCCCTCAAGAGTTGTTGTTTTATATTGGTACTCAACCCATGAAGTTTTTTTTTTTCTTATTTTTTTGTGTTTCTGATGGTTTGTCGGCCATCCATCGTCTGTTTCACGTCATATTTGTCCCCCTCCTGGAGGTGTTAAGGGGGCTTTGTGGCATCAACTCTGGAGTTCGGTGCTTAGCTCCGTCATAGAAGGACCAGCGTGCTATCTCTTTTTGGCAGTCTATGGCAGTTTACCTATTGGGTAGAGGATACTTCCCACTGCACACCTGCGTCATGTTGTGTCACTTGTGAGTGACCTTGTCGGCTCGTGCCCTTAGTCTGAAGCTAGAGTGCTTGGGGCCTGTTGTTGGAGGCTTGGAATCATTTGAGGAGAACTTAGAATTTGTTCTCGTAAACGGCTTGTAATGCAAGCGTAAGATACGCTCTGTGTACTTGGAGTCGTGAGGAGGCCCTCCAGTGGCGAAGGTGAATAAGCCCACTTTATTATTATCGTTAGTTTGTTTCTTCATGCTTCGGAGCAGCAACCCTTTACCCTTATAAGGACATCTATCATACGCCTATAGTGGGCCAGCATCGGCATTCATTGATTACATCGACTACCCTAGAAAGCTTTGATGTTTGTCAGGCTTTGTGAACTCATCATATTGAGTTATTCTTTTGTACATTATTAGAGTATGTATTTGGTACAAGGTATCCATTAGATATTGTGGATAATATAGGTTAAGGTTTTCTTCGGCAGCCCCCCCCCCACCCCCCACCCCCCCCACCCTCTGGTGTTGTGTTTGCTTGTGCTTTTCTCCCCATCATCCGCTTTTCAGAAGGGTTCTTTTGTCATATATATGTGTTATTTTGTCATAAATTATTATTAATCTTTAGCTTGTGGTTTTGCGTACCCTCTCTTGTGATACTGATCTGAAAAATCAGGTCCAGAATAATCTTAATTACTTCAGACCATCTTGGTGTTCATAACAGTATAGGAACAGATGACTGTCAAGTAGTAGGAACTGATTCTCATAAAAATGTGACCACACTTTGACGCATAACAGGATACCTGTCTATTACTGTTTGAATAAAGATAACGCACAAACGACTGTTTTAAAGTTCTCACACACGATTTGGTGATAGTTCTTTAATGCCAGTGGCCAATGGCATCAAACTCTAGGAACTGAAATCGGCAACCGACTGTTATCAAACTTTTAATGGACTGAAAGAAGCAATGCACTGTAATAAAACCACTAAGGAATAAAAAGGAACATCATCATTGAAATTAAACTATTAAGGAATTCAAAGGAATAACCGCAATGTAATCGAATCGTCAAGATAATGAAAGAAGCATTCAAACTTGTATCAAATAGTTAAAGAAATAAAAGCAGTAAATCCACCGTTAAGAAAACGAAAGCAATATTCCCATAGGAATCAAATTGCTAAGGAACTGGCAGGTCATCCCACTCTTTTCAATTTGTTTGAGGAATTGAATGAACTATCTCCACTGGAATAAAACTTTTAAGGAATTAAAAGAAGCATCCCATTGGCATTCAACTGTTAAGAAAATAGAAATAGCCCCACTGGAATCAAACTTTTAAGGAATTCAAAGAAGCATCCCACTGACATTCAACTGTCAAGAAATTAGAATAAATAGCCCCACTGGAATCAAACTGTCCAGGAACTGATAAGATTAACCAACAGGTATAAAATTTCAAGGAATGGAAAGAATTACTCCACTAGAATCAGACGTTTAAGGAACTAAGAGAAGCAACACGCTCATAATAAACTGGTAAAGAACTGAATCAAATATCACTACTAGACCCAACCAACAAGAAATTGAAAGAAGCAACTTGATGACATCAAATTGCCAGGGAACCGAAAGGGGTCACAAATAAAGATACACAAATGGTATTATCATTCTGCATCAAAGTCTACTCTGAAGAATAAAGGGATTTGTTTCCTCTGTATTTTGACATCATTTTCTAACTATATTTGGATTTTGTTATAAAATTGCAAATTATCTTCTGCTCTTAATGGGGGTGTAAACCTAATGCGTAGTCACTGACTGACATATGTAAAATGGTACATAATCATAACTGAAATAGCAATCAATAATGGACATATGTCATTTGTGTCTCAAAGTAGCGAAGGAGACAAAAGATGGATTGAGAGGATACTTGGAGCTAATGATCACTCAGGACCCATTAAGACCTGTTTTTACCCATATATTTGCTAACCTTTGTCTACGTAAAAACAACGCTCGTAACGAAGGTGACGTAATCAAGGTGGTTACCTATTGGCATTTTCCGGTATTGTTTTCTATTAACTCGAGGGGAATGAAGTTGCCTTACATTTTTGTTTAGTAAACTGATATGCTGTTATCCTCTTCAAGGGCCATGTGTATGTCACACGTTACGCCTCATGACCGAATTTAGTGTGTGTTTGTATGCTTATGTTCTAACACAGATACTATATAGGTGCATTTTGGTTTTGCTCATTATTATGCTGACCTCTTCGCAGGCCATATCAACAATAAATGTCATAAACTCAAGAAAGCCTAATCAGTGGCCCTTCGCAGAATGACATACACGCCAAAGAATTATGTCCTTCATACTGGGAACATAAAATTGCTTTTAGTTTAACCATTCTAATCATATGTAGACAATTGATAAAGTATTCATGACCGTTCTTCATACACAAACATCGTGCAAACTCTTGTCTATTAATAAAGAACTAGCAGTGTTATTATATAAAACACCAAAAGATCTTCCATTCTACAAGACAGATCACGTTTCCATAACTCTGTGTCCTCATCTTCCCAGGCTTGGGTTTGCCATTGTATCGCTCCTTGGGCTGGGCGCCGTTGAGACTAGACAGGATTTTCTCTCCCTCTCTCTCTCTTTCTGAATAGTAGTAGCAACGGAAGCAGATACTCAAAGTCAACGGCAAAGCAGACTAGGGCCAGCCATGAACAGAACCCCCGCTGACAGAGTACAGATGCAGCGCAGTAGGACTGGCGTCTCCCTTTAAACCGCAGGGACCAAACTTGCCCACGAGATTGTCCCTGACAAGACTATGTTGCGAAGACAGCGGTCGAATGATCTAGGGACTACTTTCCCGAGCCGAGCGGGGAGAAAGAGATGGCCCAGTGGGCAATTAGGGGGTTATGGAAAAGGCAATGAAACTTTGCTCTGGGTTTCCATAATTATTTTTTGTTCACATAACCCATGGACAGCCGGTGGGTGAGTTGGTAAGTTTTAGTCACATTAGCCTTTATTTTCCACACATTCACGAGCCTTCCAGCTCTACTGAAATTAACCAGATTTTTTCATCTTGCCATTCACATACATCGCTAAAGCTCTAAAAAATGGCATTTTGCGTTCCCTCTAAGAACACAAATGCGATGTAACAACATTTTGTGCAACGTTTCACATAAAAAAAAATTAAATATCACAGCTCTGATATTATATCATGGTTATATTGCTGAAGTCCGCTCCTGTTTCCAGTCCTCTCCAAAATTATTTTTGCCATTCATGGAAATCTATGTTCTGTTTTCTCTCTCCCTCCCTCCCTCAATCTCTATCTCCGCCCCCCCCCCCCCCTCACACACTATCAATCTCTCTCTTTGATATGAAAAGACTTCGTTTTTCAGAAACCCAAGACAAAGTAGTCCTCACTTCAGCGTGAATTTTGGAAGAACAAAGATACTCTGCCATGATCTTCGAAGAATCAATTGCAATATGAATGTAATGATGGAAGTTGCTTTTTTCAGGAAGCTAATGGCAGAAAACAGACAAGGAAAACTTCACACAATTATTGTCATCATTATTCAGAAGATGAACATAAGGAACAAGACCACAGGGACCACTATGGTGTTCATTAGTAAGAAGTGAGAGAAGGTAAAGGGAAATACATAAAGGAGACGTCCCACTTATTAAAAGAGAAAAAAATAAACTCATAAATTAATCAATACATAAAAATGTATTAAAATGCGAGAAGAATAGTTTTAGTGTAGTAACGCATTGGATCTTCGCTTGAACTTCCAAAGTTCCAATTGCACGACTTCCTCTGAGAGGCTGTTCCACACTCCTAGAGAAGCAAACTGAAACTGGGCAAATATTTCGAAATTCTAACATTTCCAGAACCGAAATGATTATTAATCCACACAACTGGAACAAATAAAAGACGAAATTTGGTTTCGTTTAAGGCAGAGCAACTGCAATATAGGTCACTGAAGTGAATGGATATCTTTAGATAGGGCACAAGTAATGGGCACAACATTTTTACGTAACGTAAAAATAGGATTTAAAGGAAAGGAACTATACAGTTTAAAGAGCTTTTACAACACCGATGTTACTGACGTTTGGGGGAAGGGAAGATATAAGAGTTTTATGGATACATTTTCCAAAAGTATTGGTTACGAAAGTTAATTTATTTGAAGGCTGAAGAAGAGAAAGAATTCTAAACATGAAAAGGTGAAAACAGATGGAGCTTATTTAATGACGAAGTAAATTTTCAAAAGCTTTTAAATAGAATGGTCTGTCACGAAGATGTGGTAGCAGCGCTAAATTCGACTTAAGGCCTTCCCTTTCATCAACGGGAATAGGAATGTGGGTGATTTCTTAGCCCACAACAATATTTATGGATGACAAGTTCAATATGTCTACTGGAATATTCCACTCGTGGTAAACGACTCATTATCGAAACAATCAATATTGCAACACTTGAAAAGTTTAGCGGCCAAGTATATAAACATCCTGAGCTGAGTCCTCCTATGGCGGAGTCACTTGGGCTCAGATACAGGTAACTCTGTCGTCAGCCTTACCCAGCAGATATTCCAAAATCCTGTTCGCCACATTCCATGCCTTTTCCAGCTAAAGTAACGCACCATGGTTGAATAGCCACCAGGTCCGGTATTTAAATCCCTGCTTTGGTCTCAAGAATGCGTTCCCGAGCGAGTCTTTTTGCGCACTCGTGAGTGTCTTGATTATAATAAATGTTCAGGTTTGTTGTTTCTGAGTCGTCAGCCATTTCACAATAAGTTATATTAAATAACGAATAATGTCCTGGTTTTATGCTATTTCTGCAATGGAATGCATTTCTACTCTAAAGAAGAGATTTCACCTATTAAAAAGAAACAAAAATGAGTAAAGATAAATAAATATATATTCAAACGCAAGATAAATAGCATTACAACACAAATGCTATTCTCCGGCAACTTCAATTCATTTGATTCCGTTTATAAGTTTATTCATTTATTTGTTTCTTTTTAATACGTGAGATAACTTCTTTCCGTACTTCCCCTTTCCTTCTCTTACTTCCTATGGAGCACCATATTTTTGGGGAGCTTAAATTTCAAATAAATGGCCCTTTTGGTGAGCTTCTTCCGTACGAGTAGGGTCCATCTTCTGAATAATAATAATAATAATAATAATAATAATAATAATAATAATAATAATAATAATACAGAAGATAAGCCTAACCAATGAATTGATAATACTATAGGAAAATAAAAGTGACAGCTACTATTCCGCACGACCATGAGGAACGGGACATGTACAGGACGCGAGGAAGAGTAAGAAGAAGAAAACCCAATTATTTTTTTCCTTGGAATGGAAGATTCCTCCGAGAATGAGAGAGCAGCTTTGTTGGATCAGGTCCAACATCTCTCTTCGTCATCCCAGGCAGATCACTGCAGGGGAATTTAATGGTCGCCACTTACAGTGAGAAATCTGCAAAAGCGCAACTGAATGTTGGATTATCTTTAGCGATGTATACTTATTCTGTGCGTGCATTATATACTTATTCTATGCGTGCATTATATGCATTATATACCGAAATATTAATCGAATGCAAATAAATTAACATAAACTTATGCTTTGTATATATATATTTATATGTGTATATATATATATATATATATATATATATATATATATATATATATATATATATATATATATAATTAGATTTTATATCACATCACAGTGACATTTTTTATACATAAACATTAAGCTACAAATGCCTTCAAATATCCAATTCGCTCTACCTTGGAAATAATACTGAAGGTAATTGTAACTGGCAAGTGGTTCAACACCCAACAGGCTAGATTTGCCGAACAGTAAGTACCAACGACTTCAGTGACGCTCTAAATAACACACACACACACACACACACACACACACACACACACACATATATATATATATATATATATATATATATATATATATATATATATATATATATATATATATATATATATATATATATATTATATCCTAGCATCTACACGAAATAAAAAAAAGATTAATGTTTCCATGTACACCTCACTACGATTTCTTAAGCGATCCCATGTGGAATTTTTGGAACAATGCTCTCAATAATTAGACGGATGTATCTGCACACCACACACACACACACACATACACACACACACACCACACACACACATATATAATATATATATATATATATATATATATATATATATATATATATATGTGTGTGTGTGTGTGTGTGTGTGTTTGCATGTAATTGTGATAACCATAATGCCGCCTGAACGTGACCGACGTAAATAAGGAACTCATATATATATATATATATATATATATATATATATATATATATATATATATATATATATATATATATATATATATATATATATATATATATATATATATAGAGTGTGCGTGTGTGTGTATGTCACTTTTTTCAGATACGTATGCAACTGTTGTAACCCAAATGTTCTCATAATTTCCCCAAATGCGTGAAAGTGAAGAAATTTGGACCTTCGTAGCAGGATTCGAACCTACATCTAGAGTATCAGAAAGAAGCCACGTTGCCAACCTGACCACGAGAAAGATTAAAAGTTAATCGCCGTTCGTCCATGCATGTAGCTGTCTAATTCAGATAATTTATCACAATGAAAGAAGATAAAGAATGAAGATAACAAAAGACCGAACGGAAGGAAGGAAGGAAGCTTACTACTATCTATCCACAGTTCCACTAACAAAGGTCTGCCTTATCTATCTGCTCTTTCAACCAATTTCAAAATGCTATTCCGAACCCATTTACCGCCATGTGCTATCTATCTCATACCGCCAATCCAAACACTTTTAGATATATGGACGTTGGTAAGGATAACGCATTCCTCCATTATGCTAATGACAGGTTCCTCTCCAATGAGAGAGAGAGAGAGAGAGAGAGAGAGAGAGAGAGAGAGAGAGAATGGTTTGGATTTTAGATCTAAAAGCTTGCAAAAGAGCAGATGCTGATAGAAGGTGTAGAGCTGAAAAATATTAGTTTGCCCTAAAGGAGAAAGGAAATATAGTGAAGGCAATGAATGAAAGAATATGGAAATATAGGCATAGGAAATGTGGTTTTAGATATTTTATCAGAAGTATCAAAACAGCATACAAAATAGAAAAAAATGAGCAATATTATTTAAATAAATATGAAGACCAGGGCAACTGAAATTCATTTACATTATAATCCTTGAATTTCTGTGCCATTACGGGATCAAGGGCCGCTGGAACCAAGAGGAGAACTACTGAGAATCTACAAGGCCCCAGAGGTTCCGGAGCAAGGAACTTTTCTCTCACACTATTATTATTATTATTATTATTATTATTATTATTATTATTATTATTATTATTATTATTATTATTATTCTGAAGAAGAACCTTATCCATATGGAACAAGCCCACTAAAGGGGCCAATAACTTGAAATTCAAACTTCCAAAGAATATTATGGTGCTCATTAGGAAGTAAGAGAAGGTAAAGGGAAGTACAGAAAGAAGACATCTCACGGGTTGGAATACTTGGAGTGAAGGACATGGTAGAAGAAGAGAAATGCGAAGGAGAGAGAGAGAGAGAGACCCTGATGTGTGCGAGGCAAGGGGAGAACCAAGAATGATGCTAACAAAATGGCGCCATCATGAAACTACTACGCCGATACCCCCAAAAAGATATCGCAACCATCAGTTCGCTTCCATGATACCTCAAGAAAATATGGAAGGTCAAATACGACAGCTTTGAACGTAGTACATGAGAAAAAGATTCATTTCAGTCTCGTCTTTCCAAGACGACTGAGACTGATCATCATCTTCTAACTAGTAACAAGGAGCACTTCCGGTCATGCATACCAGTTTGTCAGTTGGAAGAAAGTCAGAACCTTGTCAGATCGGAAAACTTTGGAAAAACAAATGACAGAATGAGGATGCTTAGTTTCAAAGTTGCTTCCAGGTCACCTCCCCACAAAAATAAATGAATAACTCAAGATATTTGTCGAAGTCACCCGCCATAGGGTTAGATGAAGTCGCGGTGACGCCCACGCACAAATTGGGCAAGTTGATCCCCATCTTATCTTGGGTGGTTCCGCATTTTCAGTAGATGTTAAGTAAACAAAAGTAGGCCAGAAGCCAAAAACGCCGGATTCTTCTTCTATTTCTTCACGTCACCATCGTCCTTAGGAATGGAGTGGAATAGAGAGTTTAGGCCAAAGGAGGAAAATCTCGCAGTTGTTGAAACAATAGTCAGGGGAGGGTGGATAGCGAGATGGAAGAAAGATAATATGAATTGAGGTACAGTAAAAGGAATGAAAGGGGTTGTAGCTAGGGGTCAAAGGGACGCTGCAAAGAACCTTTAGTAATACCTAAAGTGCAGCCCCCAAGGTGTACTGACAGCACTACCTCCCTTCAGAAACCATCCTTTGCTAAGGGGTCGGTTGCCTTCATGGGTTGGAAAATCTGAATGAGATCTGCTAATCAATTGTGTTTCCTTTCACTGACTCAAAAAAAGAAAAAAAAACTTGTTTTCAATTCCTTCAATGGTTTCACTTTGTGTCTGAAAGGTTCAAGCCATACCGCCACTGCTGATGACGTATAGTTCGCGTCCTTGTCTGAAAAAAAAGGAAGGGCAATCGGTAACAAGTTCTGATTCCAAGTGTGAATAATTATCATTTCTCCGTTGCAAGGTCCCTTTTGTATCGTGTCCCATACTAGCCTGCTTGATAGTTTGTGCAGATTATGAACTTAAGAGTCAAATATTAGTTTGTGAAGATTATAAACTTGAGAGTCAAATGTTTGTCGGTTATTATTTTACTGTGGTTGTTGCTCTTAAGCTCATCTTTCCTTTTTTCCGGAATTCTATAATCTATATTTCCATGACTTTCCTTTCGGATGCTGCCTCCTTCCCCAATATAAGATACAAAAATCTTCTGTTCCATACTTGCCCATTCACTCCCTAGATTCGCATCCTCCATATCCATTATTTTCAACTTTATTTTAGCTTACTTCTCATTTCCTTCTTTCCACGGAGGGCATGCCTTTCTCATGCTCCTTCTTTTCTTTTCTTATTTCCATTAGGTTATACCTCTTTCTTGACGTTATTTTCCTGATCTACTTTGTCCTAGACACAGCATCGTTTTCACTTAACCTTGAACATGTAGACTCGGTCACTGGAATACGGTCCGACCCGAAGAAGATTAATGTTCCCAACTGATCAGCGGTCGCACGATCCCTTGCATTCTGAATAAGCCTAGAATGGAAGGGTCTTGCACAGGGTCGTGAAAAATGTAAGTCTATCCAGAAATATACACGCAAGGACTCAGGGTGCTCTAGACCGGCAAGATAACCGACTTGAACAGAGATGTTTGCTCCTCCTTTCGGTCGAATGTCTTTTCCAATTGGAGTCTCACTCCCAAGAACGTCTTATCTTTGGTGTGTGGTGCAGCTAGGAGCAGCAATATTTGCACCTTTTGCTCAATAGATTCCTCGTGATATTTGAAAGGAAATTCTTGGTAGCGTTGGTTATATCAGCTCACAGCGTGCTTGCAACTCAGGCAACTTCTGGTTATTAACTATTTCAAGTACAACTACTTTCTGAGTGAGAATGGGATACTTCAGAAAAAAAATTCTGGCAAGTAATCATGACTTCCAACATACCTCAACACCAGAGAAGGTCGATAATCTGATCGACAAAGAATTTTCAAGGGAAGAAGTAGCGTAGACAGGAAGAAATTTAACGTTAGGTAGTGGCGCTATCGCATGGAGATTGTTTGAAATATCTTTCTCTTCTACAACAATCTTCAGGTACTGCATTTCATTGTCATTCAACATTGTAATGAAAAATCAAATCGGGAATGGAGTTGGAGCACCAAGTGTTGACACTGTTGACGCTGTTACTCAAATCTGCTGTCGCGTTCCACTGTTTTGACATTTCAAGCCGGACCAGTTTTTAGCAACAATTTTGTTTTTTTGTTCACTGAACTTTACGAATATTTAGAATAAGCTTTTCCCATCAAAGTGTTTTTCTTTCGTGGGTGGAAATGCTGGGAAGGAATGCGGGATGCCGAATAAAGTCGCCATAAAGCAACTGTTAACGGATTCCTAAAATAATAACAGCAACCATAACTACTTCAAAATATTTTTGTAGACAAACTGTATATTTCAGTTCGAGCAATTATAATTGACATTTTTTCAAACATTCTTGCTAAACTAAAAAAAAAAATAAATAAATGAATAAAAAACACAACATTCCACCAACCAACTATTATGTTGTCAATAAGCTGCCATTGATTTGCCGTTTCTAAGTAAAATACCTGTCTCTCAAAACTACTGACGACTCGTTTACATAAAGGTTAACGTGTGTTGGGGGAAGAGAAGACCTCCACTTGATCAAGTCATGTAACCTCAAACTTTAACCAGAAATAGCCTTGCCTGATGTATATATTACAGGCAGCCAAGATAGTGGAAAGGGATTCTCACTCAGAAAACAGGTTTTGAAGCTGAAACCAATACTGGTTTCCTTTGGTGGACTTTGCTCTTTGAGTTTTTCTTTTCTTCCTTCCATGATTTACATTGATAGATTTCTGTAAATATTAAGTGATTCTAAAGTATTACATAGAATGTTACGTCTACAAAATGACTTGAAACAATGACCCCTTGGCAACTGAAAAATGTATTATTTATCATTTATTATGTAAAGGCGTTTACTTATTCGCTCTGATGAACACGCAGAAACTGTACACCAAACCTTTATTTTTCTATATGGTTCTGTCACAAGGATAATTATGATTGGGTATTTCAGCTACGAGTAGGATTATTAGTTGTATATGATACAAAGAGATTTTGCTCATCTATATACGTACAACACAATGAATGGTCAATATACCGATCCCATGCGAGACATAAGTATCTACAGAATATTAACGCAAACCTATATGTAATTTCACGTAGGGCCGGTGACGAATATATTAGTGTTAGAAACCCAGGTTGTTTTGCTATGACCGTTTATTGCACAGTAATACAAGAGTAAGTTGATTCCTTTATGTTATCGAGTATCAGCTTTCCGCAAATATCACTGGGCTTGTATCGTTTGCTTAAAAACAACATCGGGACTACTAGGCTTGCAAACCAATGGACTTCACTATATATAATAACTGACTAGGATCAATTTCTTGACGGCACACTAGTTCAGCATTATAAACTTAACAACAATCCGCAGTTATGCTTCTAAACAAAAGCTTCCAGTCTATCTCGGAACAAGTACAGTACGAGCAAATCAACGACAAAAGTGGGACCAATTTTTCGGTTATCGGAAAGAACACGCCTAGGTAACCATAATTTGTCCGATGTGGTACGCAATGCTTGCTGCAATACCAGGGGTATTTTTGCAATATGGTTGGTAGCATTTATGAAAAGAAGTGAGAATCAGATATTTTTATGGCCACCGAATTTCCAACATGTTATATTTGACATCAACATTATTTAGATTTTTTGCTTTGCGATCCCCAGTTTCATAGTCATCAAAAATGGTCATTTGAAAAAAGCCACGGTCTAGATAGTAGTGTATTCAAAATCTTACTCTATTAATCGCGCTCAAACCAGGACCCACTAAGACAGGTCGGACTTACAAGTTGTAAACCATGCAGAGTTAAATATTTAGCACTTTTGTAAATATACCATATGGGCTACTTGAGGATAAATTTCTTTTCATATATTTAATGTCCTGGGTATTCAGAGTAAATTACAGTTTACGTTATGTTTGTATAAGATATGGTTTAACACACAGGTGTCAAACTCATGGCCCGCGGGATGGTCTTGTGTGGGAAGCGAGGTGCCAAGAGATTTTTCAACCTGAGTTACTATAACTGTTAGAACTGAGGAAAATTTAACTTGTTACTAAACTGTTAAAACGAGACATAATAAGTTTTACCTTTCATTTCTATGACAATAATTTATAATTCATTTCATATTATAATTGCCGGCAATAAGGCTCTTTTATTGCAAATCTTAATAAATGAGTCATAAGGTATAAGGAATGAGTAATTACCAAATCTTTGATGGCCCTCAAGACCATAACCAATTGCATTATTGGCCCTCGAAAGGATTTGAGTTTGACACCCCTGGTTTAACACAATAAAAAGGCAGTTTTAACATAGGTCGCATTTTTTTTTACAAAATAACTGAAACTGGTAAATAATGACGTTATTGGAAGACTGCAACTAAAAGAAAATAACAACAAAACAAAGTGTTAATGCAAATAAGAAACGAAATACCGACCCATATGCAAGCCTGGAGGAACGAGGTTAGAATGTTATTCATGGGCAAATCACGAATTCATAAAGAAAGTCAGAAATTCGTAGAGACTCCAAGAACTCATGAAATGGATTCTTGGAAACGATTCTCAGGAACAAAGCTCAGCACTAAGAGTAATTTCTTCAGTTTTTGGTTTTCTCCTCGCTCCGCTACCATTACCCAGGAGAGGGGGAAAAGTTAAGTGATAAAATCTGAGTTCTGGGTGACAGACAACAGTAAATGATCTCTTTTCGTCCTGTCCGTTGTTTCACGATAATCATAAACACTGCTGTTATTCTGACTCAGAATCACTAGCGGATCGAGGGGCGGGGTCACCTGGACACGTGACCCAACCCCCCACATTAAAAATAATGACAAAATTATAATATTAAAGTTTTAGATAATTAATAACATAAATGTGAAATATAAAAATGGGGAAAAATATCTATTATAGAAATAATATATTTATATATATGTGTGTATGTATGTATGTGTATATATATATATATATATATATATATATATATATATATATATATATATATATATATATATGTATGTATGTAAACTGAATCACGAAAGTTTGGAACGTGATAAATCCATAAATAAAGGTATAAGCCACGAAGGAAAAATAAACAATGGAGTTTCCACAAGATCTTTCGACGTTCAACGTCCTTTACTTATCTGCTAAGTAAAGGACGTTGAACGTCGAAAGATCTATATATATATATTAGCAGCTGTACCTGTCCTTCGAACGCAATATCGAACGCACATTCACTTCTAAATGACGAACGCACATCCACTTCTAAATGTCTTGGACGTACATCTTTCCCCAGCCAATGCTACTGCCTCACTGACCGGCTCAGTCAGGACTCAGGCACCGCCGTCCGACGGCAGGCGCATATATGTTGCGACAGGTTGCTCGGGAAAGATTTTCATCACAAGGCTCCCCTTAAATGGCCCTTAATAAAACTCAGCCTATAGTTAAACTCTGATATTGATGTTAAATGCGTTTGTAGTCATTTATGTTACCTCATGGCACCAAATTTGGATGTAGTAGAGCCATCTTTAACCCTTCATTCCCAAAGGAAGGCTGCATTCCCCTGCTATCAAGGTCGGGGTATGTAGGCTACGAATCCGTTCCCCCCTGGTTGGTAAGTCGAAAGGACGTAGGCCTCCTGCTCCCTAATATTGTGGGAAACCCTTGGGCGCCCATTCACAGGGGATGTTTCCCCCCTTACTACTGAGGGTGCCTTATGGCCACTGTATTGTGGGGAGCCTGTCTGTACCTATAGAAACACTTCTACATAGATATCAACTCTGAAAGTAGTAAAAAATGAGGGGTTATGACACCCTTGGAAACGGCCCTCGAATTTCGGATTTTGACTAAAACCTTCCCTGGGAGGAGGGGAGTCTATATTAAAGTTTTGGTACCCTTAGCTATCAACTCCGAAAGCTGTATGAAAAAAAAAAGAGGGGTTATGACCCCCCATAAAAACGGCCCTCGAGTTTCGGATTTTGACTGAAACCTTCTAAGGTAAAATTTTGGTACCCTAGCTTTCATAGGCTTGGCGTCCATAGCGAACAAACAAACAGAAATTACAATGCACACACACATATATATAAATGTATGTATAATACGAAAATTGGTGGGCCCCCACCCCTGTCCCATTTAATTTTTCTGGATCCGCTAGTGCTCAGAATCTATTGTCATTCGACGCTTAGAATTGAATTATACTTTTCATCTTGCTAATTAGCAATATTCTATACAAGGATATGCTACATAGTGCTGAAGAGACCTCATCCCAGGAACTGACACAAGTTTTTCTATTCGTGACACATTTATCAGCTACCGGAAGACAACTTTTTCCGTTAACGATTTAAGACTTTCCTTATCGACGATTTTTTTTTCTCAAACGATTGAAAGCAAATCTTGCCAACACTGTTACTGTGCAAAATTTCTATAAAAGTACAAATGTGTCATCTACGTGTTTTCCACTTTAATCCCAAACAGCAACAACAACAGCTAATAAATTCAGTTGTTTAACGACGCCTCATTTATGAGTTTCCTAACGATATCATCATAAGGTGAAGTACTTGTTCCCACTTGGCCACATTTCTTCATCTTTTCTCATCAGCTTTTGTTCTGTCTAAGAATATCAGCTTTATTACTCCAATTATCACTTCTCAGAAAGCAAAATTTGTGCTAACCCCCATAACTGGAATGTCAATCCTACAATAGCAATGGAAGGACTGAGCATGCAAAGCTGTTCTAGTTTATCTAGTCGCTGAAAAAGAAGGTTCCACCCTGACTGGGCACTGCATAACTTATGACAACAAGCAGTCTTCCAAGATCTGCCCTGGGCGTTAGCAGCAAAGGTCCCAGGGGCATGATTTTCGGTTTGGAAGGAACTGATAACAGCAATTCTAGGAAGAACTGAAAATCGACAGACAAGTTAGATACAATACAATCAAAGATTGAGCAAAGGAACAATTCTGGCAATATTTTACAAACAACTGCAGTTGTGTGTAGTAAGCGTATCGTTATCTCCATGTAACTATGTATATAAATATTGTTACTTTGTAAACTGCTTGCAGGGAGCAAAGTAGGTCATTACGTGACATAGGATTAGATTAAGCTTGCGTGTTTTTCTACGTAACCATAAAAATTTCTTTTGTATTAGGTGACCTCCCTGCAATTACGGCCCTTTTTTTATCCCCGTGATGTACGATGCACGAAATCATATAAACATTTTGTTGGAGACGAAGAGTAAAAAAAAAGAAAAAGAAAAAAGAAATATTCTATATGAAAGTTTATGCCGACCCAAATTTCCTTCTTCCGCATCACGCGAGGTCCCTGTACTGTGAGCCTGGAAGTCAAGTGCATATGGGAATGGTTCCATCATATACATACTACATATCTATTATATATATTATATATATATATATATATATATATATATATATATATATATATTTATATATATATATCAGCCACACAACTTCACTGTGCATATATTCATATATATAATATATATATATATCAGCCACACAACTTCACTGTGCATTTATATTTATATCACTTGTATTAGGCTTCACCAATAAAACACGGTGGTGTAGATTCCAGATTCTTAAATTTACCGAGTGCAAGCTATCGAAGACAGTCTTCTTCAAGTATCGATGCACTGAAGAGACATCAGTTACACTTGGGTATGTATATGTATATACATACCTACATACTCTGTTGTTTTCTATTTTTAATCCCTGGGTTGACTACCGCTGATCTTCAGCTCCTGCCCTTTTTGATCTCCATTGCCGTATCGAAACCGTCGTTGCTCGGAATCATCCCCTTGCTCTGTTCAACTTCTTGTTTACGTCCTTATTTAAAATTCTGATAAATTAACTTACGCATAATCTTGCCCTCAAAATTGTCTCCAACACTGCCTTCCATCGTTTCTTCATCATAGTTGATGAACGCCTTCTCTAAGATCACCCTGGATAGTATGCTCTTGATTTTATATAGTAGAAAGTCTGTATTTTCAAAGTCGATGTTATGGTTGTCATTCGGGTAGTGTTTGGTCAGTGCTGAGGCTTGGCTGTGCTACCGATTGCTCTGCTTATGCTGGCCGTTCTGAACAAAATATGACCGAAATATACTGTACCGCAATTGTCACAGGGTGCTAGGTAGACTGTGGCCCTTTTCTCCTATTTTATGGGTATTTTATATCCGGTTTGCTCTATTCCTAATGTTGTTTTTTTAATGCCCGACTAATCTCATATTTTTCAGTCTTGTTTAAATCCTTAGTAATGTTATAGTTTAGAATGACGATTATATTTATATCGTTTGTACCGTCTTTGTCTTGGCGTCTCTCCCCATGAAAGTGTTTCTTTGCCTTATCATGCGCCTTCCTCCACCAGCGAGTTGGGTGTCCCAATTTTTAAAATTAAGATATTCAAGCTCCTGGTCCACATAAGCTGGGGTACAAACCCTGTAGGCCCTAATAGTCAAACCTGTCGGCATCCCTATCTCGATATCCTTCGCGTGGCTAGAATATATGTGTGTCATTTCTGTGTAAACTAGACTCCGCTTTGCTCTCTGCTCTTGTGAGTCTCATATCCAGGAAGGGGATTGTCTCTTCTTCCTCCTCTTCTAAAGTCAATTTAATCTGTCTGTTGATCTGGTTCAGTTCAGCCAAACAACCAACCAATTTCTCTTTCCCCCACAGTGTACTACTAAGATGCCGTCTACTTCTCTAACTCATTTAACTATCCTGAGCCCAGATTTCTTCATTTTTCCAGCCTCTTTCCTCTCCAGCCATGCCAAAATAGGCCACAGGGTGGAACCTATTGCCACCCTATTCTTCTGAATCAAGTATTTATCCCCCCACTTAAAATAAATTCATTATATTTTACATATATATATATATATATATATATATATATATATATATATATATATATATATATATATATATATATAGCGTGTGCATATGGAAATCATGCTTGCACCCTTAATATGAAGCTAAGTGTACGAGCCAGGATGATGTGATGATGTAAGTATTTGTATATGTTTGGTGCGATGTATTTACTGGTATTTAATACCATCCTGTTATCGCTATAACAGGATGCTCTACAAAAGGATTTGCTTATTTGCTTACTGAGTCATTTCATTCCAAGGCCCAGGCTCACTTCATCAAGGTCTTTCAAACGATTTCAACAAAAATGAAGTAATAATAAACAAGGAAACAAGAATGAGAATAAAGTAGACTCGCAAGATACATACACAAACTCACATACAGAGAGAGAGAGAGAGAGAGAGAGAGAGAGAGAGAGAGAGAGAGAGAAGGGGGGGCCCCTCTAAGAATGCCTGAATAGCCATGAAGATAAAGAAAAAGGAAGAATCAGAGGCGTAGGATAAGGGAGGAGGGCCATGAGTGGTAACATTAAAGGGGAAGGCCTGGAAAGGATGGGACAACGGCCCTGTGGCTGGAAGAACATCCTTGGTTATATATGGATTCTCGGTTACATACGAATCTCAGCTACATACGGATTCAAGATGAGCCCAGCTCATATGGAAGAAGCCCACTAAAGGGGTATTGATTTGAAATTCAAGCTTCCAAAGAATATGTTGTTCATCAGGACGATGTTAGAACGGGTTAAGGGAATTACAGATAAAAAAAAGAAAAATCACTTATTTCAGAAGGAAAAGTAAGTTAATAAACTAATAAATAAAAATTTATTAAAATTAGGGTAGTAATGCATGGCATTTCCGCTTGAACTTTTGAAGTTCCAATACATGACATCCTGAGGGAGACTGCTCCACAGTCGAACGGTGTGGGGAATAAAGGACCTCTTGCACTGAGAAGTTCTACAGCGAGGCACTTTTATTGTATGTTGGTGCGGCTGTTCAGCAAATCTGGTCGCTCTGGGCAGGAAAAGGGACCAGAGATCAATTAAGAATGTGGTCTCCGTCAGATTTCGGCTAGAGATGGATCGTTGCTTACATGCACATTCCACCACAGCAATTCGTTACCGACATCTCAGCCATCTTAGGATTTTCATTGTGAATGACAAATGACACGGAAGGTTTATTTTTCTGCAGATATTGTTCAGCTTTGCGATACCTCTGTTTTGCGAAATGGGCCACTAACTCTATTAATTTTGTTGATTAATTAATTATTAATAATTTTGTTTAATTCACAATGATTTCTGTATTCCCTTACCGGGTGGACGAGTTTGTTCGTTCAACGTAATCTACCATGACTTCGGGTGGAAATGGCCTCCAGTTTTGAACAAACAAAAGCTGACGTCTTAAAGAGGCAGAATTTGTTCTTATTGGACACCGAATTAGATATGATCGGAGAAGAATGATTGTAAAGAAAATATAATTAGCAAACAACTTTATCTAATCAGTAAGATACAAACGCTTCTCGTGCACTGGCTGGTCAGTAGGGAAACTTGTGATCATTAGTGTATGGAGCCCCCATACCAGTATATGGTTAATACCTAAATCCTTATTACTTGTTTACGGAAACTCTCTCTCTCTCTCTCTAACGAAATAAAGCTAAGTCACAAGCCTGTCCAACTAGGCAACATGTTTCTTTCTTTTCGGTCTAATTTGCTAAAAGTTAGACTTCTACTCACAGAGGGACACGCCCTTTCATTACTGACTACAGCACCGCAATTTCAGCCATAATGTCTTTTCACAATGAACGGTGCAGGTAACAATGATTACTTTTCTCTTACTTTCATTTGTTTTCAATCACTTCAGAGTTTCTGTGCATCACATATTCTATTGCTTCCTCCGTTAGCTTGTTATAGAGGTAAAGGCACTCATGAGGTTGCATTGTAATCAGCGCAATTTTCTTCACTGCTCCCTGAGGATGTGGTGCAGTTGGAGCTCCACTAGTTCGAGCGGAGCCGCAATGCATGACTACTCTAATACTGATCTCCTTGCATTTTGATACATTTTTTTATCTATTTAGCAATTTGTTATTTTATTTTGTCATTTTAATAAGTGAGCTCTCTTCTCTGCGTTTCCCTTTACCTTCTCTTACTTCTTCCTAATGAGCACTATATTGTCATTCCTTTGATATATGCAAATGTTCGTTCGTTTATCTTTCTTGCATCCTGAAGAATACACACACACACATACATGTGTATATATATATATATATATATATATGTATATATATATATATAAACATGTATTTATATATATACATGTATATATACATATATATATATATATATATATATATATATATATATATCTATATATAGCTGCGAATTTCTTTATGATGCTGAGAGGGGAAAAATGGAATTAAAAGTCTGAAAGGTGCAACGGGAGGAAAACCTCAGAGCAGTTGCACTATGAAACAAGTATTAGGAGAGGGTGGGAAGATGGAAGAAAGCAAATATGAACCGAGGTTCAGTAAAGTGCAACCCCTTTCATTAAAAGGAATGAAAGGGGTTGCACTTAAGGGCAGGAGGGACGCTGCAAAGAACCTTCAGTAATGCCTACCGTGCACCGTGTGAGGTACACTGATGGCACTAAACCCTCTACGGAGGGAGGCGTTGTTGGATCTTCTATTTAGAATCTGGGCTCGTGCATTTCGCAGACCCTCTCCGCACAGAAACACATGACGTCATTTCTGTACTTGAGGACTGTCCTCGCCTTCCCCAATTCCTCAATCCTCTTTTCCTTCTTTCTTTCTCCCCCTCCTTCTCTCTTATTCCACCTCCGATAGTATCGATCATCGCTCGAGCTAATTCATCTCTCTTATCGGTTCCTGATACCTTTGAAAGAGGGAGATTGTCCAGCTATATTTAGAGAAAAATCGAATGTCCTTCTCCACTTCAGCATCATTGTGCTTCATGCACAGCATTGTACGGGTTCTTTTAATGAAGCTGTTATCTGCTCATCCCTCCTTTATACAGGTATTTTCCTAATATTTTCGTTCTCGGACATTTTGTTAGTAATTCTGGGGCTACGCCAACTCAAATACCACTTCCCGAGTATGTGGCTTTTGTCAACATCAGCCTGTTTGCCCAGATATTCTTTTTTTTATATCTTGTTGTTGTAAAATTTATGAAATTATATAAAATCATATATCTGGGAAAATAATTCCAGACTTAAGTAAGGGAAAATAATATGGCAACCAATTGAAATACCACGTTAGCGATAGAATTAAAAGAAATCACAGTAACCAATAACATTTATTACATAAACCTCCTTTTGTCATAGTAACGTAATTCCCATCGCTTTCGTCTTCAAATGACATTTTCATTCATTTTCCGCTGGATCGTTCGCCCTTCCGACTCAGTTTAAAAATACTGATGAACATGCACACAAATATAAAGTTAGAGAGAGAGAGAGAGAGAGAGAGAGAGAGAGAGAGAGAGAGAGAGAGAGAGAATAGTATATAAATTAGGCCCTTTCAACAAGGAAAAATGGCTGCCATTCAACCTACCAAAGGCTCAAATGATTGGAAACAAACCTTACCTATACCACATCTTCTGATAAACCATCTTGATCCTCGTTCTGTTTTTGTCACTCTATTCCCAGCGTCTGACGCTTCTTCCCCAGATCTGATATATATATTACACACGCACATATACTGACGATGATATTTCACTTTCACTGAATGCTCCTCCTTCGGAGACAAGTTCTTGCCGACTGTGTTCACAAACTTTGGGAGTGAATAAGGGAGGTGCGCGTGTTTCTTATCTTCCTCTCGTCCTGCTTCTCCAATTCCGTCGTGTCCTGCTGCAATTACCGCTCCTTATCGCTTGGCAATCTCGTTACCAAGGAATCATTGTTGTAGAGCAGTCCTTCGTTGTCCGTATTGGGCAGACATTTAGGAGAGTAAGGGAAGGTATTTCACTGAAGAGGCAGTTAGAGCAAATGATAAACTCTACGGCAGTGGCCGGTCCAGTTTCATTTATGAAGATTATTTTTCTAATAACTGCGAATAACATTGGCAAGACCATAGATTGCAATGTTAGCTGAGGAAAACTGTGCTTTGACAACGATCAATAAAGATTCTTGATTTCTTACGAAAAGCCTTAATAGATTTCGCTACGCAGAGACTGGTATTTACCTTCAAGTAGATAATAATTGGATTTCATCTATTACTGTTAATGTTCTATTATTATCCAGAAGATGAACCCCATTCATATGGAACAAGCCCACTCAAGGGGACATTCATATGAAATTCAAGCTTCAAAAGAATACTGCCTTCATAAGGAAGTAATAGAAGGTACAGGGAGGACTTTTTTTTATGTCCATTACGGTTTAGTTATTTTCATGAATAAATACACAAGTAAAAACAATATTAGTTAAATACAGTGGGCGTACAGAAATAAAATTATACCCGAATAACATGTTCATGACAACAAACACATCTACATGTGACTCAGCCGTTTCAATCCACCTGTTAAAATACTTTTGTAGCGTAGCTACCTTGTTCTGGTTTAATTTCATAGAATTTCTTCCTAAATCCTTCTTCAGAGTTCAGACTATCATAGTTCAAGTCTTCATCAGATGACATACTAGAGAAAACTTGCAGATCCTTCCTGTTAGTAATGGACTAAGAAAGCTAGCCCACTCATCCCTAGGCTAGTCTTGGGTCTCTTGAAACATATCAGATTTTTCCGCAAACTGACTATGTTGCTGTACTTCTCATTGAATCTTGGTACCTTTGGCTTAACAGTGAATACTGGAATGTTAGTGCTGCTTAACTGTCTCTCCCAAGTCCTACAAGTTTCTGCCTTGATTTCGGTGCTACAATTTCACGTGGACTTACTTCTCTTCATAAGTTCTGTTTTTCAAACCTCTGATCTCTGACTTTGGGATTCATCTCTTCTTCTCTGTTGCTCTGCACAAGCTACATCTTCCTTGCTCTTTCACAAAATTGATTGTTTCTTGGACTTCCCTGGCCAGCTCTACATGCCTAGCTATCTCTGTTGATGTCATGGTGACATACTTAAACCTTAGGCTAACACAGTAACAACACGCTAAAACACTGACTCTTAAAATATCTTAGGAAGGTCACCAATTTTGTTGCACAAAGTTTTGGGTATAAATAATTTGCTAAGAGCAGTGGCCATTGACATTATAACTGGTGTGATGATAACGCTCTCTCTCTCTCTACACACACACACACACACACACACACACACACACACACACACACACACACACACACACACATATATATATATATATATATATATATATATATATATATATATATATATATATATATATATATTATATATATAGATCCTCACGTGAAAATGAAAGAAGGAAGTACCAAGTCTTTCAACTTTTTATTCCAAGGTCATCTTCATGTTAGTACCCTGAAGATGACTTTCGAATAAAAGTTGAAAGTCTTGAATACTTCTTTCTTTCATTTTCACGTGAGGATCTCTTATATATTTCACCCACGTGACCATTGTGGAATTGCAAGATATATATATGTATAATATATACATATATATATAATATATATATATATATATATATATATATATATATATATATATATATATATATATATATATAATATATAATATATATAGTAATAAGACCCAGTAAACACTCTGGTTTAAAGCTAAGGACTATATTTCGGTGGACTCACTTCCACCCTTATCAAGCTGTGAATGGTAGAATCTTCACTGATAAAACAACAAATTATAGGATCAACCTTTCTGACCAGATAGACAATATCTACCTTAAGGCAACGATGAAGCGGATTGAGACAATAACAGAACCACCAGCGGCTTAGCGGTGACCCAGGCATCATCTAAGGGCTTATCTCTCTCTATATATTTCGCTAATGAAACTCCTGTCATTTACTGCTTGATAAAGGTGGAATCGAGTCCAGTGAAATATAGTCTTCAGCTTTAAACCAGTGTTTTAATGGGCGTTTTATACTTGAGATGTATCCTATTTTAACAGAAGAATTTATTTACACACACACACATGTATGTATGTATCTCTCTCTCTCTCTCTCTCTCTCTCTCTCTCTCTCTCTCTCTCTATATATATATATATATATATATATATATATATATATATATATATATATGTATGTATGTATGTATGTATGTATATATATATATATATATATGTATATATATATATATGTATGTATAATATATATATATATATATATATATATATATATATATATATATATATATATATGTATATTGAGGTGCACTGATGGGACTAGCCCCCTACGGAGAGAGACAATTCAGTTAAATGGAAGCCTTCTGGAGTGGATCATGTCCATGAACTTAGGTATACTAGTACCTGTATATGAAGTCTATAATCTATTGCAGTGCTTTGGAACTTTAATTAAATACATTAATTCTGTACACAATTTTGTTGACAATCTGTGTGTTCGAGATATTTCCAGGCTACGTGTGGGAGCCTGTATGCGCGTGCCTGAACCTTCGGGAGCTGATGACCCTCATAAAAGTGGCAGTCCATGGTTAATGAAGATAGACAAGACAAGAAACGATAAGAGCAAAGCTAGGCAGATAGAAAGATGAATACAGAGCTTTCAGTTAACCATCAGTATCTTAATGTTTTGCTTCAGAGGATCCATTCAAAGATACTGGTGGTGAACCGAGAGCACTGTATTCATCTTTCTATCTGCCTAGCCTTGCTCTTACCGTTACTTGTCTTGTCTAGCTTCATTAACTATGGACTGCCATTTATATGAGGGTCATCAGCTCCCGAAGGCTCGGGTACACACATACAGGTTCCCACGTAGCCTGGAAATATCTCGAACACACAGATTGTCTAAACGAATTTCCTCTAAGATCTTACTAAAACAAATATACACTCAAGAATAACCATGTTTACAAAATTAACGTATTTAATTTAAGTTCCAAAGCACTGCAATAAATTATAGACTTCATATACAGGTACGAGTATGCCTTAATTTATGGACTTGATCCACTGCAAAAGGCTTCCATCTAACTAAATTGTCCTGTAACCGAGCAAATTCTTTCCACAAGAAATAATGAGAACTGGATTCATATGGTCCTGCTTTAAAACAATACAACAAATATAAGCATTTAAAGTCAGATTCAACGAGCCTAGCTAGCATCCAGAATTTATACACAAAAAGACCATAGAAAATAAAGTAATGAAACAAATGCTAATTTGTTCTCAGTTTACTTGTAATTTAGAGAGTTAATGGCCTACGTGGAAGGTGGTGAAGAAGGTGGAGGGGAGGGAAATTCTTTGGCCGGAGAGTCCCAGTCCATAAAAATTGTCGTCTATAGCTTATGAGAATGAAAGGTTCTGTCAAGGAGTTTTGCTCATGGTGTGCGGACAGCTTGACAGCCTCAGCTGGATCCTAGGGCTGTCACACTATCCCTCTTCCAAACCACTGGTCAGTACACTGAGGCTTTACAGCAGCTGCCTCGTTTTTGGGAAAAATCTGGGGACAGAATTTGGTGGAATCAACTTCAATGGCAATAGATACCTTGACATAGAAAGCAGGATACTACATCCTTTGCGGGCACAAATTGATTTATCGGCACAACATCCAATACAGGATAATTCTTCAAGCCGATACATCCTTCAAATGGAAACTGAAATTATTTTCTCAAGGAATTTGTCGTAATCATATTGGCATTTCCATGCGCACTCACTACTAAAGACTGCAGTCAAATCAATCGTAATGGGTCATGTTTGTGTTGCTATTTGCAGTCACTGAAGACTGCAGTAGAATAGATCATCTTGCCATTCGGATAACTCATCATCCATTTGGGGCTTATGTTTTCATCACAGTTATAGACATTTTATAGTCTGACGTTCACGCAAAAGCTTCTAACTAAGTGAAAATGATTATTACACTAAGTGCTCTTTCTTATAGATACTGGAAGCTCTCCCTGTGTCTGTCTGTCTGTCTGTCTCTCCCTCTCTCTGTCTCTCTCTCCAGGCAAAACAAAGTGTTTATCGACATTATTGATTATTGCAGTCGAACTTATTCTGTCTAGATCTGGAGCAGAATGCGGGTAACGAAGTTTTCTCTCTGCAGCTGGTTTTCAGCCCTATGGTATCGAGAGGATGTGGGCTTTCTCTTTTTTTGTGAATATCAGACAACTTACTCTGAACTTCTCAATACAACGTACCTTAAAGTAAGACAAAAGACGCCCATAAATCACCTCTGTCAATTATCATAAGCCTCAGTTCCGCCACTTGTTAACTTCAGACATTAAGCACAAAATACAAAATAGTTGCACGAAGTTATTTCTGTTGCTCTCCAGGTCTGTTTATGCATACAATACGTGTGCGTGTTTGAATAAACATATAAATCCATTTTTATTATTTTAATTTACATTAGTACTTACATGAGGTGTACCACTACAGCAATTGGGGATGAGATTGCTAGCGAATGGCTTTGCAACATTGGTTGCTACCAACAACAGTTAATTACTTGCCATGTATCCAATTCATTGTGTATATCAGCAGTTACGATGAGTTTTCACGGAACGTTACTAAATGTGTCTCACTCTCTTGGGAACTGATCCTGAGTCTTCACTGGTCAACGTGAGTGTCTTCAATATTAAACTGTGAGACCTCATATATATATATATATATATATATATATATATATATATATATATATATATATATATACTATATATATATATACATATATATATATACACACATATATATATATGTAAATATATATATATATATATATATATATATATATATATATATATATATATATATGTGTGTGTGTGTGTGTGTGTGTGTGTGTGTGTGTGTGTGTAACTGAATCACGAAAATTTGGAGCGTAATGAATACATATATAAAAGCAAAACCCACAAAGGAAAGTGGAACGGAGCACTGAGAGGCCTTTTGACTCAATATCCTTTACATAGCAGACTGACAAAAATATGAAGATAAGTTTACAAAGAAAGGTCGTATAATTGACAGATAGGGATTACAAGGGAAAATATGTACCTAAAATCCAACACACCTGTTTACAAAAGGCTAGGTCCAACTGCTTAGAAGCAGGGACAAGACTATTAAGAGATTATACAGGGCAGTAACTGACCACACACAAAATTTCATTTTGGTAAACAATAAAACCTTTTCCACAAGGTAAACTTATTCACAAAAAATATATTAAACATACATATACAAAGAAAGTATCTATAAGGTAACTAATTTGTAATTAAGTCTGTGATTTTATCTTTAAGATCATTCTTAAACAAGTTGCTTATATAAGGGTCCAGATAATAAAAGCCAGTGCTGAGATAAAAACTGCAATCGGAAATAAGTTGTACGTAGGCGGATTCTGAAAGATTTCGTGACAAGATATTTTTTTATCTTGAAGTTACTGAACTACCGTTCCAGTTTATTATGTTGTCAATTTCACTAAAATGAATGAATATTGCATTGGATGTTTGCCCAATTATGACCGAATACTTATGTTGTTCCATTCTTGGCTGATAAAAAACGAGGGCAATCCAAACATGGAATTTTATATATTAGGTTGTTGCTTTCCTTGGGGCCATTTTTAATTAGCATTCGTTTTAGTGTGTGTTATTATACGGAAAAAAACGAGGTTGACCTTAAAAGATTTTAACAATGACTTTATGGTTTCAAAACCGCTAGAATAAGGGAAGCTAAGAATGTTCTTAGAAGTATCTTTCTCCGTGTTACTTACATTATAAATGTTTTTTGTGGGTTTCACTATATCAAATATCTAATAAATGTGAAGGATAACATTTATCTCTCCTTATTTTTCTTTGTACTCCATTTCTTGATCCAAATACTGGGGACTGACAGTGCGCAATGCTCGTAAAATCTTAGAAAGAAAAGATTGATATTTTAATATTAAGATGGTGGCCTGCATAAAAATGGATATAAGTGAAATTGCTGGTGGGTTTCCTATAGATATTGAATTTGCATTGAAATTGTTCTCTGTATATTAAAACATCTAAGAAAGGGAGGCCATTGTCTTTTTCCAATCCTAAATTAAACTTAATTGATGGTAGTACCTGGTTATTCAAATTAGAGAGAAAATCATTTACATCAACACCAAGTGAGTGAAATAATATGACCTACAGGTAGAGGTAATTCATGCATATATATATATATATATATATATATATATATATATATATATATATATGTATATATATATACGTATATATTATATATGTATATACAATATACATCTCTCTCTCTCTCTCGTTTCGTCTCTCTTCCTCTCTTGCATCTCTGCTCTCTCTTCTCCTCTCGGTCCTTCGTCTCTCTCTATCTCTCTCTATATATATATAGTATAAGTATATGTTGAATATATAGACTATACACATACTTATATTATATAGGTCTAATAGCATAAGTATATTATATCACTTATATATACTATATATATATCTATAGTTACTTATAGTGATATCTATATATATATATATATATGATATATATATATATATATATTATATAATACTATATATATATATATATATCACTAATAATATAAATATATTTATTAATTATATATAAATATAATATTATATATATATATTATATAATTATACGTATATACTATATAACCTGATACTACTAGTATGTTACAAGAATTGACCAAATGAGTCAAAGGGGGAGTTGATACTTATATTTACATAAGATACGACAGGGCCCTGATTGCACATTGGTTACAGTTACGGTTATAACTACAGAACCAGTCAGGCATAGGCCTATTCGCGCCTTCTTCTTTCCTGAGGCAGCATTGGTTTTCCTGACTTTTCCCTTTATTTTGGGGATTTTCCAACACTCCCCTGACTGAAATTTCACATAAAAATCGCCAAGGGCTCAAGTCACCACCCTGCTCCCCCCCCCCCTCCCCCAATTCCTGCGTCCCGCTGGACACAGAACCACTAACACTGCGATAGTATTTCACAATTCCATTATTTTTAGTGCCACTTGAGTGCCAACACCGACCGACCAAGCTTTAACAAGATCGCCCCGTAGCTACAAAAAAGGAATTTTAAAATTCAGGCTCAATTATTTCAATTTGTTATTTACAGGACAGCTTCAGCAACCACGGTTGCAGAACAAACATTTGAATAGCTTGAGCACAGGTCATTGTAATTTAACATTTTGAAGGGACGCGTAACAAGGATAAAATTACCGCCATCCTTATTTCACATAAGAACAGCAACTGCACATAATTCTGACCTCCACAAAAATAATTTGTCATTTGTTAATTATGTGATGTTAAATTTTAGATATGGCTCAAGATAGGTACGTCATGAAAAAATCTTTACACTTATATACTAACTTCTACCTGGATGTTAAGACATTAAATTAGACATTGCAAACGGTAATTGACAGTATTGCTCATAACCTGCAGGTACTCATGCACAACATCTTTTTAATGGGTGCCAAATGATTGAGAAGGAATAGCTAGGCATACCGGAAAAATGTCTGGGTACCAGCAAGTTTACTTCCCGCATTAGAACAGTCTTTTTAACAGGGCGCATGTGTGACAGACGGTGTTCCTTCTGCTGGGGCTCCTGTTTTGATATGTTGGGTCACTGCACTGTCTCTCTTAATGTCTTCCACTAGGCGGGTTCAGGCTTATGCTCCCTCAGCTGTAGCTTTTTAAAACAAATCTTGTCCCCCACCTACGTTTTAGACAGTAGCGTATGGAACCTTTTATCATTGGCCCTCAACAGGAATCTTTGAGTCTCTTCAAACACTCGTTTGGTTAGATAACATAAGTAAACTCGGCAGTGTTCAACACTATACAATGCTAAAGTGTGAAGGTCCATGATCACATGCACAGCAATAAAGGATGCTGTCCATATAATGAAAAGAATTGGGTATCATTTACGGAACTTTTAATATGCGGTGTTAAGTGCTAGCTCTGCAACCGGTAACGTCTCTACCAACCGATTCAGTCTGTCCGCCTCTTAATATCTCAGAATCTTCACTGTTATGGGATTCAACAACAAACCCATTGGCCGATGGCTGGTAGGAGGGTACTGTCAAATTATAAATTTTCAACATTTCTGTCATTTCCTTTAGTACCGTATTCACAGACTTTCGTCCATTATCACTAATTAGGTTATGTATATATATATATATATATATATATATATATATATATATATATATATATATATATATATATATATATATATAGGCACAGGGATATGGAAGGATGCGACACATTACGTGGTTTCTTTATTCACTAGCGACGTATCGAATATTACATTAATCCAAAACAATTTTTGAAAAGTAAAGCATACAAAGTAAGAGTAAAATTATAAACAAATGAAACTCTTATAAGTAAAATTACAAATTAAAAATCTCAAAGAATGAGGAAAACACCTTGTTCAAGCGGAGTCCTGCCGGCCCGTGTCAGGACGATGGAAAAGTAAGAACTTACTTTTCCACCGTCCTTACTAAGAAGAGGCAAAGAAAGAACATGGGACCTGGTTTTATGCTATATACAAGGGTTATGAGGTGGTATGGTTGTTTAGTAAACAACCATACCACCTCAGTACCTTTGTATATAGCATAAAGCCACATCACTATGTTCTTTGCCTCTTCTTATTTTTTCATGTCCTGTCACGGACTGGCAGAACTCATGTTCTCATTCTTTGAGATTCTTATTTAGCAATTTTGCTTAGAAAAGTATTAATTGTTTATAATATTACTCCTACATTTATTTTCTTTTCAAACGTGTTTTGGATTAATGTAATATTTTTTTTTTGCTTGTTGCCTAAAGATGGGACTTTGTCTCGAAATGCTGCTAGTGAATAAAGAACCCATGTAGTCATGTAATGTGCCATGTCCTTCCTTATCCCTGTGCCTATGTCACAGAGGATTAGCCTATTTATGATGAATACTGTATACATAAATACATACATACATATTGTATATTATATATAATATATATATCTATATATATAAATATATATATATATAAATATATATATAGATATAATATATGTATATATATATATATACTATATATATATATATAATATATATACACATATATATTTACATATATAAATATATATATATATATATATATATATGTAAAATATATATAATATATATATATATATATATATATATATATATATCTATATATATATATATATATTATATATATATATACACACACACAGGCAGTCATCAGTTATTGGTGGGGATTCCGTTCCCGGCGTGTGCCGATAAGTGAAACCTCCATTAACCCAAACTCATTGTTTTATGGCGCCATAATGGCACTTATGGTGCCGATAACCGGTTATCGGTGCCATAAGCCTCCCTACTGCATGCCACAAGAACCCTTATGGCGCTGAAAACCGAAAATTGTCCCATTATGGTGCCATAAACTACTGATTTTATGGCGCTAGATAAGCACTATAGAACCGGATCACCGATAACCGAGTCTGCCAATAACCGGGGACTGCCTGTATAATATATATATATATATATATATATATATATATATATATATATATATATATATATATATATATATATATTGCACACACGTATGCATATATATAATGTGTGTACAGATTTCTGACTCACATTGGGATCAACCTAGGGCTTTCAATTGAAAGGCAAGGCCGCCACCAATTGGACCTGGGTTCGATCCCAATGCGAGTCAGATATTTACTTCTGTTCCACATGTGATTGTGCGCTGATTACTTCTATGTGTGTGTGTCTGTGTACAAAGCTAACGAGAGAGAGAGAGAGAGAGAGAGAGAGAGAGAGAGAGAGAGAGAGAGATTTAAGCGACTATCTACATCTTAATAGAATTGTCGATAATCCAGACGAGCTGCTACCTTGATAATTCGTCTACACTGCCGTCAGCTCTGGACACATTTAAAAGTATAACAGGTAATAGTTGGGAAAAAGCTAATATATCTGGTATGGCAGGAGTTATTTATAAAACAGGTCTTTCACAGCACAAAATGAAGGTATTCAGTGAGAAGAGAATCATTTTTGCAAGGTGTAAAAGTAGTAGCTTTCAGACCTGTACAGATGGGGGTGCGGGGGAGGGGTCGAACGAACTCTCCATTAAAATTTCTGGAAGTCCATATTTTCTGACTATCCTTTTCATTAAACTGTACTTACAAAGTAATAAATAACAATCTTTTGTTTTTTTTGGCAAGTTTTTTATTATGTAAATATGATAATAGGAATATGATAAAGGACACCATATTTGTAAGTGATTTTAAGTAAAATTCTGTTAACCAAAGTCAGTACTTTGAATAACATCTAATCGGGTAGAAGGGCATAGACTGCATACCCAATTTTTCTTCTCAATACAACTGAAATAACATTTTCAAGTATTTCATCTTATATATACCTATATATACAATGACATTTATAGAAGAAAAGGTCCAGTTTGAAGAAAAACGACCACTCCCCCAAAAGCAAAACACTCTCTATGCGGGCCTGACTTTACTTAGAAGATAATGCGCGAGTTCCTAATAATGGCAGAACTTCCACTGGTCTCAATTGCCTTACTTTCTAACCTCACTATGTGCGTCATCTTTTCTATCTTTATCTGGAAATACTGACGATGAGAACGTGATAGATCATATTTGCTACAAAGGTTTTAATTAAATAAAAAAGTTAACTACGAGGTAAGCATAAAGGTGTGTATTCCTCGTGTTTTTACAGTTCTTTTCGTGCAACCAGCACAATTACAGCTCGCTAAGAATATAAATCGAGAAAAGGCGAATTACATCACGTGAACGTCATCATCAGTACCACAGTGTGAAGGTGCTACCTCTCGAGCAAATAAAAAGTCAATAAGCGATTGATTTGCTACAATTGAGAGCTGTTTAATAGTACGTGTTGCTACTGGTAACAGAATTTTAAGAGCAAATGTTTGTATGTTGGTGAATATCAGCGTATCTCTACTTGGAAGTTCGCTAAAAATACTAGAAAGAGAGATAGAGAGAGAGAGAGAGAGAGAGAGAGAGAGAGAGAGAGAGAGAGAGAGAGAGAGAGAGAGAGAGAATAAAAAATAGCAAATGAGCCGCTTATAGCGACAGGGTGAGGGGATCAGTGTTTGTTTACGTTTTAGACAAGAACTGATCTTGGCAAAAGCGAGAATAATCAAGCCTCTTATACCAAATTTGCGAAGGAATGATAAAATGAAGCAAAGAACCGCAACACTGGAAACAAATTAATTTTGATGAAACAGATAAAAAAAATCGATGTGAGGATAGGAAGAGTGTGATTAGATAAGAGAATCATATTATCTTCGGTGACACTGCAATAACGCCCCCCCTGTGCATAAAGAGAGAGAGAGAGAGAGAGAGAGAGAGAGAGAGAGAGAGAGAGAGAGAGAGAGAGAAAGAGAGAGAGAGATCGATGGGTGAATGAGTCATTCATGAGCAGAGCACCATCATAACTGCAGGCTCTAATTGCTAAAGCTTCTGCGTGCCTTTGCCACAGATAGATCCAAGGATTCAGTCATTTTAGTTATCCAAAAGAAGTACAAAAATTAGGGTGGGCAGAAATCTCTCCGCAATATTCAGTTTTGTGTGTGTCGTTTTAAATACATTTCTTATGAATCATGACGCGTTCACTTTTTTTATTTATTTTTTTATTTTTAAGAAACGTACTTTTTCTCAAAGGCATGACCAGTAGGTTGCGTGAAGAATAGGAGGAGTATCGCTTGGAAATTATTCTCAAGTTAGATGAAAAATATTACTCTCGAATTCATTCCCCGACATTGGAGTAATAAGAAGTGAATAAACGTTTGATAACTCTTCAGTTATCTATCTTTCGTGAAAAAATGCTACCACGTTGGAAAGGACGAGATATAGTGGTGCAATGCAGTCTTAGCACAAATCGCACGCTCTCTCTCTCTCTCTCACTAAAAGCTTCTTCCTTGAATCTTTCACCCCTCAAGATTAGCTGAAATTTCTTAAGAATTAACAGATAATCACTTCGGCTGATTACGTAAATTAATAAGTTAACACGCAAACACCACCAAAAGCGTTAAACCGTCAGTTTTATGGCAGGCTGCGGGAGAGAGGGGGTAAGGGGGGGGGGGGTTGTCAAACACTTGCAACGTAACATGCGCCTGGCATTCGGTATGGAGAGACGGAGGGTTACAATGGCCAGCGAGTCATCCAGGTGGCTTGAGTAATCAGGGGGGAAGGGAATCGATAAGCAGTATCACCGGAAGTCCTACACTCAGGTCGGGGACGACGACGAAGGTCGGTCTGGAGGGAAAGGAGGGAGGGAGTTAAGGAAACAAAATGTCCTCCTCCTCCTACTCCTCCTCCTCCTCAGGGAGCGACCACGAGGATGAAAGTCTGGAGAGAATGGCGGTGGCCGATGATGTGGGATACTACACTAAACAGGAAGGTGATGTGGATACAAGTAGAGAAAGAACAGAGAAATGAGGCGTCCGTCGCCAGGAAGGAAGAGCTACATGAGGGGAAGTAGAGGGTGGGGGTGTGGGGGGGGGGGGGGGGGTGAGTTGTGGAACGGAATAGGGGAGAGCCATGATAACACATACAAACATAGGGGCTGATGAGGGAAGCTTCACCTCAGCAATACGCGCACCTACATATATACAGACATACTACGTACATAAATACATACATACATGAATATACGAGTATAATATATAAATATATATATATATTATATATATATATATATCTATATATATATATATATATATATATATATATATACTCTCATAAATATTTGCGATTAGCGGGACCTCGCTGACTGGTAATGGTCACAGGAAAAAAAAAGTCACATTTCTGGCTAGGAAAAAAGGCACAATAATTTATGGTGGCTGGTAATAAAGTTTCAGGGAAAAATTAGAGGTGCCCCCCTCCCCCCCCCCCACCACTCCACAGAGCAAATGGAAAGTTATGAAGTTTTCTGCCATAGCTTATCTTTAAGTACATTATCTTAAGTTTCTATTAAGCTATTTTCAGACTGAGTGATAGAGTTAGATACAGCCATGGCTAACGACTCGGAGGAAATCAGGTAGATTGACCGAATCTAGGCTATAACCTTCAGAGAGGCCAGGGATGCTGGCACATCCTTCATTTCACGTTCCTGGATACCTAACTACATTAAAAGAGATTAATCCTTTGTTAAAAGAAACTGGAACAAAAATCCACATGAATGTCATCGCAAAAAGAGTGAGAATCTTGGAAGGCCTGAAGTCCTTTCTCATGAGTCAAAAGACATCATAGCTGAGGCACTGGGTAGACCAATAAAGTCTTTACGTAAATTGGCGCTTGCACTAGAAACAAAAAGGGGAAAGAAGAGAAGTTATAGTGCTGTATATCATGAGTTGAAAAAATCTGGTATCAAGCCATTTCATGTTATCAGCAAGCCCAACATCACTCATCTACAGAGAGAAGTCCGTGCATGGTTTTGTGGTTCATTTCTTAAAGATTGGGATGAAGCTGACTTTCTCCATGTTGCCGCATCAGAGGAATTCTTCATTTACACAGTCAGGAAGCAAAATCATAAAAATGGCATCATTTGCGCTGCAAAGTTGGATGATATCAGCGATGATGTGTGCTATCACCAAGTTGTGAAATTTCCTGAATGTTTGGGAATTTTTCTCTGTTTCACAGCCAAATGGTTAATGTGGATCATCAAAGAAAAAGGACAGTCATGGAATGGTGAATACTTCAGAGAAACTGCTTACTGGTGGAGTATTTCCTTTCCTCAAAGTTCCTGAAAATGTGTTATCTGTTGAAGAAGTCACATTTTTGCATGATAAGGCACCATGTTTCAAGGCTCTTCAGGCACAGGAGCTGCATCGAAACAGTGGTATCTATTTCTTCTCGTCAAGTGAATTTCCAGGTAGCTCCCCTGACCTTAATGTGTGTGAAAACATTGGTAGTATCTTAAAGGATCGTGTTAAAGCGCGCACAGTGGACTAAGATGGTATACCAAGCCTCGACGACCTGCGAAGAGAGGTGACTAAAGTGCTCAGGGAAATGGAGTCTGAGTCTCAGCTTTTTTGCAATTGCTGAAATCATACCCTTCAAGAGTGCAGGCTGTGATACAGGCAGATGGAGGCCACACAAAATATTAAATACTCAGAGAGAAACTTAAATGAATACCTGTTCTGAATTACTTTTGTTTTTGTCCATATCAATTTTAGTTTAAGCTGTAGAAGGGGGGGCTCTAATTTCGACATCCTGTAATATATTATATATATATATATAGTATCTATATATAATATATATTATATATATATATAATAATATATAATATATAAATATATATATAAAATATATATAATATATAATATATATATAAATATATATATATCTGTATATATTATACAAGATATATATAATATAATATATATGTATATATATATATATATATATATGTATATATATGTATATATATATATATATATATATATAATATATATATATATATAATAACTATATATATATATATATATATATATATATATATCATAGAGATATATCTATATATATATATAAATAGATATTATGTGTGTATGTATGTGTTACACAGAATTTCCATAAGACTGTTCATAAAAACTAAGCATGATAATAGCATAAAGACGCATGAACTTGCAGAAGGTGACCCAGAGAGAAAGTGTTATAATTACAGTGAGAGTCAGAGCAGACGGTGTGCGCAGAGTGCGAAGGTGCTGCCCATGTCGTGGTGACTGAACTTATACTTTTTTAAAACGCTCTTTCTGGAAATCAATTTTGTTCCAAGTCCAAGTCTCTACAGCGTATTTCAGTCTCGAGTCCAGTCGACTTCCCAAGAAGCTGCTATGAAGCCCAGGTGGAAACATTTATATTTACAAAGGGATAATAAACAAAAACCCTAAGACGCTTTTGCATCAGGAACCCCAAGAATATTAATTTTCAACTGTTCCATCTAAAGACAGAAGCCAGACGCGAAGCCAGACGTCCCCCCAACTATGCTACCTTAGACTGGGTTAGAAGATATCCTAGAAAAGTGGTGCCAGTTGAACTCCACTCCCGCCACATCGTTAAAACATTAGCGATAACAACTGATCTGCAAGAAAAATAAAAAGATCGAGAAGTTCATCGAATCTACACGCTTTAGACATTCATCATTTAATTAAGTGAAGTATACTGAAGAAATAAGATAATTTGCAGAAAGAAAAATCAGTGAATGATGTTGACGAAAGAAAATTAAAAGAAGAAATCAGTCAAGAAGGCGAAGCCAACAAGGCAAACACGAAGAGAAGTCTACTTAGTTGACGCCACTTCAATTTGAAACAGCAAAAAGTAAGAAAAGGATATCCTAGTACACACACATGTGCACATGAAGTTCTTAAAAGCTGAAGTTCTAAAACTGATTTGATATGATACTTCTTTTAGATATCTCATTTGAAATACAAACCTTACACTTGAATCAGATAGACATACAATTAATTTTGTCAAAACTTTTCTTTCTCTTTCTTTACTAATTATTTTTATCCATTCTACTAAACATTCAGTATTGATATTTACGAACTTGTTTTCATTTTATTTTAGTTTATTTCTCATTAATAAAGAATTCTTTAGAATTTTAAGATTTTGTTGAGTGTTTGACTATTTTTTAGAGGGTATATTTACGTTGCTAATTAACCCAGCTGTGTTTAGTGTTTTTAGATAAGGTTAGTTGCCATTGATTAGTTAATGCCAAAAAAGAAGTTTTCTCTATTAAGCAAACCAAAACCTTTTATTCTTACAAGAAGCCAAACACGTCAATTGAAAATGTCTACATCTATCGCCATAACCCCAAGACACATCACTACAGCTACCCATAAAATAGACGCGAATAACCACGATTAAATTTTAGGGAAGGAAAGGAGAACATGATGCCTGCAACTTAGAAAACTGGATTGAACAGCTTGAGACCCATTTAAACAACATGACCGGAGAGGACACTGAGAAATTAAATGAAGCCAAGTTACCTTATTCCGTCTACTGGAGATATAGGATGTTATGTTCATTCTGATGCCTATGGAAGAATTAGGAATTGGGAAGAATTAAAGCTAATTCTGAGGAAAATATATTCCAATGCATGCAAAACTGATCCCGTTATCAGCCTTGCAAAGATAGTTCAAAGTTGGAGAGTGGATAAAAGAAATGACGTCAGAATGGGTACCGAGTTATATAGCACTCCGTGCACATCAACAGTAGAAAATGATCAGTGTTATAATTGCCAGAAAAGGGGGACATTATGCAAGTGATTGCCGTGGACCAGATTACACTCATATCATAAGAGGACAGGACATAGTGTTTGAGTTGTAGGAGTAGGCCTAGACATAGATCCTAGTCACAAGGTAGAGGTAGAGATCATAGTCAGTCTTCAAAGGCTAGGAGGTAGAGAGATCAAAATACTAACCAAGCTGCAAACTTAATGTACCACTAAGATCAAGCAATATCAAATGATCCAACGGTAAATTTTCATACTACCGGTATCATAGACGTTCCTTCATAATATAGAAAGACAGGAAAGTCAAACTGAAACCAAGCTCACAAATGTTAGTAACATTATTGTAAACATAATCTCTGAAAAGGTATATCAGTCATATTTTTCACATCTAGATTTGAACCCAGTAGTAGATTGTAGAATCACAGACGTTCTCGGTAATGGAATCAAGATAATAAGACAAATTGATTTCCCTTTTACACTAAGAGGAGTTTCACTTAAAGAGAAGGTTCTAGTAGTAAGGGGAATACATTTAACGCTTGTTAATTGGTCATCCAACTGTCTATGCACCTGAAGTGTAATTAGCAATTGAAATGGGTTATAAGACATCTAGAATACCTCTATGTCAAATAATTAGAAGAAAACAGGCTCAACAAAACTCTTTGCTGAAAACCTTCTCAAGAAAGAAAATGCAGATGAAAAGTATCAAATATACAGCACGAGTTCTCAACAAATCAGTGGCAACTTAGAATCTAAAAAGAGACTTGCTTGAAATTAGATTGAGATTTCAGACTTAAACCTGGAAAAAGCATTGGATATCATGCGCAGTAAATCCGATTTTTGAGGGGAAGGAAATTCTTACACTTGTAGAAAGATCACAAGTAAAATGGAGTACATCGCTCCTCCAGCCTACATGTAGTTAGATCGGGTAAAATAGCTTTACAAGTTATAAATAACAGAGTAGCACAGATTAGTTTATCATAAGGTACAGAAATAGGTCTAGCAGAAGTATACATTATCCCTATTCAAGTTGTAGAGACGGAAGCTGAAGCATCAATCAATAAAGAAAATGAAAATCCAACTTGAGATATGGACTCATTTGAAAGATATCGAAGAAAGTTTTGCTAGAGAGAAGCTCATAGATCTACTGAGTGAGTACAAAGATGTAGTTGACGCAGATGGAAATACACTTAGCAATACAGATGAGATACCCCATAAAATAGATAATGCAAAAAATACCAAGCCAATTTATATACCAGCCTATAGAGTAGCACATTCACAGAAGGAGATTATTGAAAGAGAAGTTCAGAAAATGGAAAAGGAAGGAATAATAAAACCATTAAAAACTCCGTGGTCTTTTCCACTTTAGCTAGTGCCAAAAAAGGACAAAACTTACTGAGTAGTGATTGATTTCAGAAAGTTGACCAAGATAACAGAAAATTATCCTTATCGAATGCTATCCATGAGAGACCTTATCACATCTATTGGATCCAAGAAATTCTTTATCACAATAGATCTGTTACTGTTACAAGAATTTTATAAATTCCTTTGGACAAATATAATAAACCGCTGACCGCTTTTTCCACCAGTAATGTAGATATCAATATGTACAAATACCCTTTAGTTTAAAATCAAGCCGTGACATTTGGGAGATTAATGGATAAAATTCTGAGTGATTTACTAGGAAAAGATGTACATTGTTATACTGAGATTAGATCATAGCCACAGACACCATTGAAGAACATATAAAACTAGTTAGAGAAGTCCTAAAGAGATTGAAGAGGGCAAATCTAAATTTTAAATTAAAGAAATACACTTTCCCTAGAAGTAAATTAAAAAGTATCATAACACACCTCGATGTAGTAGAGAAGTGAAGTCTTTCTTGTGTTTAGCAGGTTTTTACCGGAAATATATAAAGAATTTTGCAACCATATCTGCTCCATTTACAGAGTTACTAGAGGTCACATATCACTCTTGTGAAGAACCAAGTAACTGGAAGCATTGGATGAACTAAAAGTCAGACTAACATATTCACCAGTACTTAGTTTTCCTGACTATAGTAATTTTTTAGCCTCAGATACAAGTTCTAGTGGTATAGAAACATGCGGAATGCAAAGACATGATAATAAGTACAATGCTATAACTTATTATAGTAGAAAAATAAAATCCACAGAAAAAATCCAAAGCAACAGCTAAAGAGTCTTTAGCCATAATTAGATGCTTTAAAGCACTTCACATATATAATATTGGTTATAAGATAACTGTCTTCACTGTCATTCTTCTGCAATAGAAATTCTCAAGAATCCGAACTTTTCCGGACATAGAGCTCGTTGGTTTATGGCTGTCCAAGATTATGACTTAGAATTAAAACAGTTCCAGGGAAAACAAATAAAGTAGCAGATGCACTATCAACGCATATCCCACAAGGTGATAGATAGTACAAAAAAATGATCTGTCAAGAAGCAAAGTCAAGTTAGCCTCTGACCAATGTATTCACCATGCAATATACAAAGGAGTTTTCCAAGTCAAACTCGATAAGGGAACAAGAAAGTAATGAATATTTAAGAGATCTTCAAATTTGTGAAAAATTAAAGGAAATTTGGTCAAGAACAAATAGACTTCAGTAAAAGAATTGGATGTCCCATTGATGAGTTGAACATAATAGAGGATGTAATAATTTGGATGCGTCAAGACTCTGACCCATTTAGATAATTTCAAAGAGTGGCCTACAAAAAGCCAGTACCCAAGAGCCTAAGAAGTAAAGTTATTGAATTAAACGCAGGTTTATCTCATAAGTGCTCACCTAGAAAGAGATGAGACAGTTAGACTAGTAAAAAAGATCCTTCCATTGGAAAGGACTTTACAAAGATGTTAACAATTTCGTGAAAAGGTGCGATACTTACAACAGTTACAAAGGGAGAACAGATAAGGAAGGACCTTAAGGAAAATATCCCATTCCACAAACTCCATTTGAAAGAGTAGTCATAGAGCTCATCACTACCCTTCACACCACGAGTAAGGGAATAGAAATATTTAAGTGTGTACTGACGTTCTCACTAGAGATACTCGAATAGAGCTGATAACAATAACATGTAAAGGAGCTAAAAAATGTGCAGTTGATAAAATATTTTTTAAGATATTCTGCTCCACAACTAATAATATCTGGTAATGGCACAGAGTTCAATAACTCACTAGTTCAAGAAATTTCTGAAACATTCAAAGCTGAAAAGGTAACAATACAGCCGTACTATACAGCTAGTACTGGCTAACTAGAAAGGAATAACATAAAAGTTCTGGACGCATTAAGGCATACAGTAGGACCAGATCTTGAATGGGATCAATTTACCTTTAGTTCCATTGTCATCAAATGCCAGATATCATAATAGTATACACATAACACCCATAAAAGCTTTAATGGGGTATGGACCAAGACTGCCATATGCAGGGCTGAATCAGCCAATAAACCCTAATTACCCTGAAGACATAATGAAGATAAGGATTAGTAATTAAAAGGTAATCCATGGACAATTATACAAGAATCTGGAAGAAGCCCAGGAGATCATGGTATACAAAATAACAAGGACTAAAGCCAATACACTATAACACTGGAGACGAAGTGTACATATAGAAAGAAGTCAGAACTGGTATCAACTATAAATTATCCACCATATTCCCAGGACCATTCAGAATAATAAAAGGAGACAAAGGTGAAAGTGAACAAAAGTGGACGAATTAGTGCCTTCCACCTATGCTGAATCATTAGAAGAATCAGGATTCTAGGTAAATAAATATAAGGTTAAAAGGACTAAAGAAATTAAGGAAACAAATAACTGAGGAAATAGGAGAAGTGTCAAAAGGAAAAAC
>NC_087201.1:35514335-35544335 GCF_015104395.2 Macrobrachium nipponense | reverse complement strand
TCTCTCTCTCTGTATATATATATATATATATATATATATATATATATATATATATATATATATATATATATATATACATGTATATAATATGAAAAATTTTGTTTCATACGCAAGGACATCTGGCATATATTAAGTGATAAATTTCCTTTAATGTGAAATTCAAATACAGTTTGGGAATAACGTACACACACACACACACACACACACACACACACACACACACACACACACACATATATATATATATATATATATATATATATATATATATATATATATATATATATATATATATATATTTATATATATATATATATATATATATATATATATGTATATATATATATATATTAATATATATATATATATAATATATATATATATATTATCTTTAATATAACCATAATAATGGATATATATTATATAATATATAATATATATATATATACATACATATATATGACCTACGAAGACATAGGACTACCGTTTCTTGCCTTAATGGCATTCGGCGGCCAAAAATTACTATCTAAATCATATCGGTGTGAACTTCGCGTATCTTGATTGTTATGTATCATTTTTAATACTGACATTAACAAAAGCCGTCACAAGGCTAGGTCATCCCTTCACCAAATAGGCCTATAGGTACCAGAAAGGCGTGTTATCATCAAACTGTAATACCTCAGCTATAGAGAGCCGTTAGCATTTGGATTTCTTTCGTTATATACATACATACATACATACATTCATAAATTACGTATCACACACACACACATATATATATATATATATATATATATATATATATATATATATATATATATATATATGTGTGTGTGTGTGTGTGTGTGTGTGTGTGTGTGTATGTAGCCTATGTATGTATATAAAGAAGGAAATCAAGATGCTAACGGCTCTCTATATGTGAGGTATTACAGTTTGATCATAACACGCCTTTCTGGTACCTATAGGCCTATCTGGTGAAGGGATGACCTAGCCTTGTGACGGCTTTTGTTAATGTCAGTATTAAAAATGTTACATAACAATCAAGATACGCGAAGTTCACACCGATATAATTTAAATAATACTTTTTGGGCCGCCGAATGCCATAAGGCAAGAAACGGTAGTCCTGTGTCCTCGTAGGCCTTAAATATCCATTTTACTCGTATTCAGACTGCCTGTATTTATCGCCCTTTCTCCGTCGATATAATGGTAGTAGCCTTCATTACTGTCGTCTACTGTCTGTGCTGTTGTTCAATTCTAACTTAGACTATAGCATAGGCCTATAATATAATTCTCCGATCAGTTCACTCACAAATGACGTGAACCGGCCGGCAGCCACCCTCATCTTGAACTGGGAATAAACGTTGTCCTCAACGTTTATCCTGAACAAGTGGAACATTTCTCTACTGGGCATGCAATAACCATCATTCCAAGATAACAGAGCGATGCTTACCTTTGTAGTAGGACGGCTTTGGAAGGAGGGAATATCGTAGCCTGTTGGCAAGGAAATCTAAGACTGGATGAGGTCAGGGGACGGGTAAGAGTCGGATGCACCTCAGTCAGGAGAACCACGCACTAACACTCACCGACAACGAGGCAGTGAGGCGACTGCTAGGCAGCACTGAAGCGCGCTAACGCTTAGAGCTGGTTCTGCTCGTCTCTTGAAGGGATGGCGCCTGCCGACCTAATAGACTTGGCATAAGCGCAAGTTTCCCTCCTCACCGAGTGTTGCAAAACATTGGGTTATCCCCATTCTTTAAGGAATTCTTAGCTTTGAGTGTTCAAAATCAAACTCTACCGGTTCATATAAATTGCACTATCAAGGTATCCTAGAAACAAGAGGGGTGCAGGGTTATTTGGCAACGCTGCTTCCAGTCTGTCATCCGCATTGGTCTGATTATTCAGTCTGGTCCTCACCCACGCCCACTTTACGCTACTCCAGTCCCTTTACCCCAGCCACGCCCACTTGTGATGCCGGCTATTATGTCATGCATCGAGAGATAACTAAATGCCCAAGGTTTTCCGTATGATGGAAAAAGGGTGCAGGATATCTTGTGCGTGACATCCATCTTATACGTGCCATCCATCTTATTAGATCACATCTTGCCTTTTCATTATGTTTCCTGTATTTCGAGGAACTGGTAAGATGCATGTAGGACTTTGAATTCATTCATCTACCAAGATCAAGCGTTCGCTCTTCCGGCATTATTCAATCTTCATTTTAATTACACACAGATGTCTTACCTGCATATGACAGCCAGTTATACACTTTAGTAGTGCTGAAGTTAACATTAGTTTGGGCAACATTGACACCATAAGATAAATCTCGAAGGTTGGTTTTAGAATCAGCAAAAAATAAAAATAAATTTGGAGTAAAACCGAGACGTGAACGAACCTCGGTCCTATGAGTTACAAGAATCTAGAACGCTCCTAGTTTATATATACATACACACACACACACACACACACACACACACACACACACACACACACATATATATATATATATATATATATATATATATATATATATATATATATATATATAGTTACTAAGCAACTTCCAATTGGCAGTCTTATAAATTATATGAATAATGTTAATACCAGAGCGTGTTTCCTGTGAAAAGACGGTGGTCCGAAGTTCGATTCTCGGCTCGGCCAACGCGGAACCAGTGGAATTTATTTCTGGTGATAGAAATTCATTTCTCGATACAATGTGGTACGGATTCCACAATAAGCTGTAGGTCCCGTTACTAGGTAACCAATTGGTTCCAAGTCACGTAAAAATATATCTAATCCTTCGGGCCAGCACTAGGAGAGCTGTTAATCAGCTCAGTGGTCTGGTAAAACTAAGTTATACTTAACTTGACTGTGAAAGGATGTATGATAAAAAGAAGGCGAGTCAAACGGAGATTTTTAAGAAATTATTTTAAAAATCATACATAATTACGTAAAGAAAATCCGGTCATGAGCACTAAGGATGTTTCGCACCACTGTCACTGCATTCTGCATTGTCTAAAGAATGATGACATGAATGTCCGTGAGACTTCATCACTGAATCGTTCAAAACTATACTTAGAAGACACCAATCTGCTAATTTGACGGAAATTATGATGCAACCTTGAAAGGCCTGATCTGGTAACCGTGACTTCGGGCGAGCTATTTCGACGCTAGTCACCCTATTGATCTTTTGAGATGGGCCATTTGGCAGCTCTCTCTCTCTCTCTCTCTCTCTTTCTCTCTCTCTCTCTGTATGGCCATGAACACTACAAAAAGAGGAGGACCTTGAGAGTTCCATACGATTGTAGTTGTCTGTTTGTTCCAGTATTTGCCAAACTATGCACACATCTCCTGACCCGAAAGTTTTGACGCAACTTCTCTAAATTGTCTCCCAACTGGGAGGTTTTCTGTCGGTCTTCCCGACAAGGGAACATCGTGACTGGGAGACATTTTTATTACACCCCGGGTTACATTATCTCTCTCTCGCACGCAATTAATGATTTTACGTCCTGTTCATACTCTCGGGCGAAAAGTAATTATGGAAGGAGAGGGGGTCATGCTGACGAGAAATTAACTGTCTCACGTAAACTTCACATACCACGTGGCTGAGAGAAATTCCATGCTAGAGAGCGTAAGGGTTTCTCTCTTTCCCTCATCTACACAACTTTCATTGGGTTTAACAGAAAATTCAGTGCAGAAATTTCTATACGAGAAATATTTTGAAACGAATTGTCAGTAGTACCACTCCATTCTTCACACTCCTAATTACAGTTCTAACATACAGATGAGCACTCAATTTAACAGGCGTGGCCAAGAGCTCAGTGGGCTACGGTATGAAGGAATTACTTCTTTTAGTTTCATTTGCGTCAGTTTCTCAACTTGTCGTGAACTATTTTTGTGCATTTAGAATTTTTATTATGATTATTAACAGCGCGGGTTATTAATACTTTGTCATTGGCATTTGTTACAAAACATATACTGTAACTTTCTGTCTGCTGTAGCGTTTTATGAATGCTACATTTCTCTGCAGTTTTGATTTTCAGAAGTCTAGATCTCATCAATCTACGGTCATACGTTGCCCTGTTTCATTAACGTTTCCGTTATGTATCGCAAGCTCAAAAGTAAACAACTTTCTTAATGCCATCGACATACTGCAAGAATTAATTCTTGTAAACACTGGCATATGGCCAGCTTAATTAATCTAGACTAATTGACACTATGTTCTACCTTGGAAACTTATTTTTCCTTCCTAACAAATATAGAAGAATGAGTAAGTGAATGTATATACTAGACTGAATATTTAACTTAGGTAAGTAAATGAACTCTGATAAAAGTAGGCATGCTGGCAAAATAAACAAGGTAGAGAGATGTAGGCTTAGTTACCTGCTGGGAGAGTTGCTTACTTCTGAGAGGAGAGAATGCCTTATTAATAGGTTGAGAACAAGCAACCAAAAGCCATCACGTATCTGTTAATCAATACTAAAAGAAACTGGAAATGATTCTAGTACGATTGTATACATTGAAAATGTCTTTTTATCGATTATCAATCGAGATATTTTTTGTATAAAACCACTGATTCGCAAGCGTTAATAGTTTTCAAGGTGAAAACGCGAGAAAATGACTCGCTTTTAAAGTCATCGGCATATAATAATTAAAAAGATATTGTAACTATAAATCTTGGAAGGAATAGAACTCTACCATAAGGAAATCCTCATATCTAGAGACAGTCCGTTTTTCAGACTAGTGAAATTATGGGGATTAAATGAAATATGATGAAAAGGGAGATTTAACAGACGCCTGAAGAAAGAGATTCTCGACAGTCGATTCGCGTCCATTTGAAGGGGAATTTACCCTGCGGGGCAAAGATTTTCTTGAATGGCAAGAATACTTATGATCATAAGGAAAAACTGAGAGCAATGACACTGTGGCGTGATCGAAAACAGTGCGAATAACACCCGAACAGCGTAGACTCATTCGTCAGGGCACGGGTTAAATGAGGTGGAAATGGCTCCGCCCAGGTGCAACAAAAATCGATATTACGTGATGGCCAAAAACGTTAGTAGGTCGCATGCCGGTAAATGCTCTTAGGTCATTGTCGGGGTGAAAAGTCAACGAACGCTGCCGTGTGACGTCATTGAAGACAGTCAAATCTTTATTGTCGTTCTCTTGATCCGCCATTGACACGACACGACTCGTCAACTTTTTTCTGGTCCATCGCTCAGGACGAAACAGGAGAGTAGAATATAATGTAAAATTCATGGCGAAGGCCAAGCGATGGGACCTATGCGGTCATTCAGTGCTGAAACGGAAATTAACAGCAAGATGGTCTGAGAGGTGTAACAGGAGCAAAATCTTTTGCAGTTGCTCTATGAAACAATTGTTAGGAGAGGGTGGGAAGTCAGATGGAAGTCATAGAATATGAACGGAGGTGAAGTGAAATGAATTAAAGGGGCTGCAGCTAGTGGTCGAAGGGACATTTAGACTGCGAAGACCCATAAATAATGCCTACATTGCATCGCATGAGGTACACTGACGCAACTACCTACCTCTCCTACGGGATCTTAACATGAAAGTAAAAGCCCCCGAGAAAAAAAAACCTGTAGTCGAACACTAGTCTACAATCCACAAAATGACAGCGCACATTTCATCATTCGAAACTTGTGGCAAATTACAGTATTACCAAAGAACAATATTGTTAGAACTCCGAGGATTCTTGCTGAACACTTTCAATGCTCTTTTAGTGTGTCAGGTTTGAATGAATGATCACTGAAGAGTCAACCAGACATAACGAAAACCAACTACTGAAATCATTTCCTTGAATCGGGGAAGGACGACGCAACAGAATTGCTAACACAACTTTTGAATCTTGTAGTATGGACCTGAAGCCAGTGGGCGAACTGTCCGTGGTAGGCTGTGAAATGGTTATCAAAACTGACCATAGGAAGATGCCAGGTCTATGAACAAAGTTAGGATACCATACGGAAGTGGCGAAATTATTTAGATAAATCTTCATGTATTCTTGGTTATTTTCTCTCTCTCTCTCTCTCTCTATCTGGTCGTGTTCTGTATTTTTTTTTTTTTTTTTTTTGTGGATTGCAGAATATTATAATGGATCAGCTACATTTCTTTGCTTTTATTTTCATTATTTTGTAGTCATTTACAAAATTATCAGAAAAGCTTCGCATAGACTAGTTTTCCGCCAAGCATCTCCGACATCTTCCAACCTTGCGGAAAAAACAACTCGTAAATGAATGACTTTATGAAACGCCTCATTATATTTGCTCTGACACCACAGAAGAAATGCTATACATCCAAATGGCAGCAGAGCCGATTTCAACTGATGAGAATTCCCTCTCTCTTTTTTCTGCCCTCCTGCTCAGCTCATTAACCCGGGTTCGATTCCCGAACCGGACGAATTAAGGATGGATGGAGGGTTTATGAAATTAAGGGACGAGTCCGAGCACTGGGACCTATTCTGGTCATTCAGCGCCATAGTGGAATGAAATCAATAATTTAATGATTAATGAAATGTAAATGTGGGTGATGATAACCTAAAGGGAATGACGATGTAAAAACCATATTTCATTAGAAAATAAATAAATAAAAGAATTAAATAAAAGTAAGAAAATTAAAACTATAGACTAAATTTCTTTCTTTAAAATACAAATAAAAGTGTAACTATATACGCTTGTATGCATTAGGTAATTGGTAGAATTAGATCTTAGTGAAATAAGTCAAATTTTAATATTATATATCAGTCTCTTTTAAAGATTTTACAAGGTTGTCAATATCAACATCGTCTCCAAAAACATATGCAGGTTGTTTACCTGAAAGACCAAATCTCCTGCGGGCAACACCATATATTGGACAAGGTACCGGAATGTGCTCAACAGTCAACAGACTGCCACAGCGAGCACAGACTGGAGCATCACTTCCCTCAAGACTGAATGTGTTTCAGTCGGGAATGACCAATACTTGGAGTCTCGTTCAAACCATTTCAGACTATAGAATTCAAATCAGGTCTAATTGCCTTTAGTTTCTTATTCGTGGCAAGGAGGTTTGAGGACCATCGCTTCTCCATGTGTGGCGTATATAGCTTTGGATAGAAGACTTCATGTCAATGTATGGAACTTCATGGCTATCCACTGATCTTTGAATACATACCCTTTTTGTTCTCTATCAGCTTTTTCATTACCTTTGATCCCCACATGGGCAGGAACCCAGCAGAACGAAATAGATTTGTGTTTGCAAGAAATTCGAAAAAGCCACTCATGAGCTTTGAGAATCAAAGAATGGGATGAATTGAGACTATTTAGACTTTCCAAAACACTTTCCAAATTAGCTAATACTCTATTAATTGCGGAAAGTTCTGGTGTATATACCGTCGCTGAGGGCGGTAGTTTTGCAGCCTCTTAAGAATCTTATGCAATGACGGCTAGCCCAACTCCCTCTCTCGACTTTCAACCATCTGTAAATCTCATATACACCATCAAGGGTTACATCGTGTTCTAAAAATCAATTCTAGGTCATTTCATCAGTAAGGTTCTTCTTGCGAATAAAGGCAAATGGGCCCTTTCCTTATGAGCCAGTCTGCCTCTGCTGATGTAAGGGTGAATTTGTTGCTCAGTTGTTATCAGTCGACTGTTCTTGGCTGCAGAATGTTGAGAGAGAGAAAGAGTTAAAAAGAGAACACCTCAAGACGTGAGTATTCATTGCTCTTCAAATTCTATACCAGTAAAACGAAACCATAAATAATATATTAATCAAATATTCTCTCTCTGAGAAAGCTGAGAAGCCTCTTGTGCCTTTTCCAGACCTTTGCAGTTAGTTTACAGTTCACTTTCGTCAGCTCCTTCAACATCAAATATGATCCTGATGATTAACTCATCACTTGAAAGATCTTCGTTGCAACTGGATGATGCTAATCATTATCATCATCTTTATTATAATTAAGCGGATTCTCAAGAAATTTCCTCTAGAAAATTCAAACATTATTTGTAATTTACAGACGCTAGTTCTTTTACTGGAACCTTGAAAAAAAAAAAACTCGAAAATTCCTGTTAATGGCATTTTCTTGACGGAAATTTGCCTCAAAAAAAGTCTTACATTGGTCAGAAGGGGTAAAAAAAAAAAAAAAAAAAAAAAAAAACGAGGAAGAAGAAAAATTGGGCCTGAAGTGAAACTAAAAATTTTTGCTTAGCGTCACAAGTCAAAGCCCTCCCTTTGTCACAGAGAAACTGCAACTACATCCAAGTAGATGGCTAATCTACGTCCTACACAAAAGAAAAGAAAAAACCAGTCCCTAGTGCTTCATCGTGATAATCTAATTAAATAAATGCAAAATTCAAAAGTAGGATAAATTCGGGAATGTTCCCAAGAATAATGTCCTAAATAAGGTTTCCAGTTAATGGCATATGACTATAACGAAGTGCATAAAACCAAGTCTTGTTAGTCCTTTTTTTAAGGAACGACTGCACTTTTCAACTGTACCTCCTAGTACTACTTGCCTACACTCTCTTCAGTAAATGATAAACCACGGTGCCCCTTCCTCTGTCCCGCAGATCTGCATGCTCCTAACACAACAGGTAGTTGTTTAATTCCATCCACCTGCTTCAAACTATCATTCTTGCGGTAGTCTTCCAACAGGGCTATGTCGACATCATCGTGATAGCGGTCGCCTCTCTCACTTCTTTCACTACACTGGCTGCCTTTTGCTTGAACTTCTGCTTTGAAGAAACATCGATAAATGGTATCAGCAGGAGCCTCGCCCTGCCGCCCTTGAAGACGTTACTCTCTTTTACGAGGGAGTATTTCACAAGAAATACACAGAGGAAGAACGAGCACTTCCCAACTTCATAGAAAGGAACGTCTCCCCTACGGACCCTGCGAAAAAGGTTAAACTGATAATTTACTACAAAAGCAAGAAAACCAGTGGCCTGATCATGAAAAATAACCCAGCCCCCGTGGTGCAGGACCCTCTCAAGAAGACAAACGTTGCTTACCAATACAAATGCCTTGCCCGGGAATGCCCCGGCGTCTACATTGGTATGACAACTATGCAATTTTCCAAGAGGATATCCTGCCACGCTCATGAAGGCGCCATCCATAATCGTGCTAAAAACGGCCACAATATCAGGATAACCCGAAAGGACATAATTCCTAATATTGGAATTATTGATAAGGCGGCAGACCACCGTCGCCTCCGCCTCCTGGAGGCCCTACACATCAAAAAGGAGAGACCCAGCCTCAGCACCACACAAGTGACTTCCCTCCTCCCGACGGTGGCCCACCAGCACCCCAGAGCCGATCGAATGGACCAATCAGGTGGTGGCCCCATCTACGGCAATGACCTTCTCATACTACCTTTCCAGTCTCCAGCGTCCGCACGCAAAGATCAGTGGGAGCATCCACCTCTGGGAGACGGCTTGACCCAGGGACCTAATCCCTTGTTCAGCCAATGAAAACTCGGCTCTCACAAGGCAGAGCAACCGGGACACTATAAATAACGTCGAACGATCTCGTTCCTCGGTGATCACCTACGGGCCGAACAAGGGAAAGGCCCGTGCCAACAAGAAGTGTTGGCTTAATACAACAACAACAACAACCCGTTCCAATCAGTTCAAGCCCACCCTTCCTTGAAAATGAACCGAAGATACGGTTGGAAACGTTGGAATTCCGCTGCACCCTTAGACAACGAGAACAAATCCTGATTTCCAGATTACAATTCGTAAACTCTACGGCGACCATACGCCACTTTTAGTTAGCATATGAATAAATTAATATTTTTAGAAGACATTTCCTTAACTAGAATATGAATATCGGCCAGCTATTGGCAAATGTCAGCCCTGATGAGAAGAAATTATTATTATTATTATTATTATTATTATTATTATTATTATTATTATTATTATTATTATTATTATTATTATTATTATTATAATGTTTTTATTATTATTACTCAGAATATGAACCCTGTTCATATGGGACAAGCCTACAGGAGCCACTGACTTGAATTTCAAGCTTCCAAAGAATATGGTGTTCATTAGGAAGTAGAAGAAGGCAAAGGAAGAGAAAATATAAATTAATAAACGGATGAAAATGTATTAAAATGCAACGAGAATTATTTGTAGTAGTGCATTGGATCTTCGCTTGAACTTCTGAAGAAGTTCCAATTGCATGACATCCTCAGGGAGGCTGTCCTGCAGTCTAACGTTGTGAGGAATAAAGGGCCTCTTGCACTGAGAAATTCGACAGCGAAGCACATTTACTACATACTGGTGCTACTGTTCAGCGAATCTGGAATCTGAATGCTAACACCAGAATTCTTCATTGGCTACTGGTGTTTTACTAAGCTTAGCTGAGCCTCCGAATACCAACTCACAAGCATGCTTTAAGGAACACTGCCATTTAGGTGAACCACATGCTGATAAACACATCCCTGGTGGTTAAATGAGCTAAAGCATTAAATTCTTTGTTGTATGTGGTCATTTCAAACCGTTTATTGAAATATCTCTTTAACTTGAGCTCCTCATCTAACATCCTATAACTCTTTGAAAAATTGTATTTTTCAGGCTATCATACTGTAGGCTTCATTACAAGGTATACTAGAAATAAACCTGCATACCCTTCTATACAGCCCACACACTTGGCTCTCTTTCAATACAAGTGTCCATATCGCCGTGTTTTTCATTAAACCTTGGCAACCTGGGATTGGTAATGACTGTAGAGTTGTTATGCTGATTACCTTTCCTCTAGATTTTATCCATCCCTACTAGGTCGCCAAAGTATGTCACAAAATGGAAGGAGCCTTGTGGTTTCATAAAATTGTGTGATTAAAACACTATCTAAACAAAAGTAGATCTTCTCACTAAGCTCTTAACGGTGTGTTTTCACTTTTCACTGGATGCAGTCTGGCAAAAGCCCTATTATACTCTCTTTCTCTTGGAACGGCTCTTCTCGATCAGTTGCCACTAAAATAAACGTTTCTCCACAAGAAGCTCGGAGTTTTTCTTTCTATATGAGATGACAAACAGGGTGTGAGGTAGATTGCCTATCATCAGTCTCTCTCTCTGCTGACTGACTATCTACCTCAAAGTTTGGTCATATACATATATAGTGCCTTCAGCCTTTACTCTATTATTCAAGTTTACTCCTTTGGTAGATATTAAGTTAGTTAAATCTCAACGACTAGATAAGTCTGGAAATATTTCTAAAAAAGACTACATAAAACCTATGAGAAAATTCTTACCAACATATCTGTAACAAATCATAACTTCATTATTACTTTAACAGTAAACATTTTCAAAGCCAAACTTATGTATGTCACTGAATCTTGAATTTAAAGAACGTTACTAAGTTTTACATTTTTTAACGTCGCAACAGAAAAAGTGCTGAAAGGGAACTGAAGACAATGTCTCATAAATTATACTTTGACTTGTTACCTGAACTTACCCTTTTGTAGACATTAACTTACACACTGTCGTGGGAAAATCACATTAAGAGACTGCTGGACCTATTCCAGACTTCCAAATATTACAATCTCACAGCGAAGTAGAATTCCTCAGACACAAGGTCATAGCTGATGAAGACGTGGGATGCAATTCTATCATGGATCAAAACATAAGCGTAATCATTCCTGCGTTTGGTAAGCTGCTGCAGGAAGTGTGTGGACTACACAAATCTTGCAGCGCCTTTAACTGACTTATTGAAGATGGAATGACTGAACAAAGTGTAGTGGAAGAAACCTCAACAAAAAGTATTTGATGGACCGATCCTTCGAATACCTTATTTCAATATGACTTTCATTGTGAAGAGGCCTACTACTGCAAGAGTTTGCTGTAACATAAAAGGTATGAGCTCGACAGACAGCAAAGCGAACAGACAGATAGATATCATTTTTTTAATCGCATTAGTATTAATTGCACCATATTTTCAAGTCAAAGGGCCACTCCCACCACAAGCTTCCTCATCACTTATACTAGAGATAGTCACAAACTTTCTATTGTGGCCTGTCGGCTCTAGGAATGGTGCCATTTGCATCTTGAACTTTTGTCATGATGCATGTTGCATGCACATCAGCTTTGCTTCTTCCATGGCTATCCTATCAGAGCTGCCCTTGGTCCGAGGAACTGCATCTTGCAACATCCAATGTAACACTTGGAAGTTGAATAGTTAGTCTTACTTTGATCTGATGGTCTGTGGTATTCTTGTTCTAGTGGTTTTTCTGGCATCCGTTAACTGCATAACAAGTCTTTCACCAGTTGAAATGTCTCTTCCAGATGCTTTCTGTTATATTTGAGGCAGTTATATGTCCCTATTCCATTTTTGTTGCCGAATATCCTGGAATTGAAATATGAAATTTAGGTCAAAGGTCAAGCACTATACCCAAGAGCTCATTCAGCACTGAAAGAGGAACTGGGGGTAAAGAAGATATCAAAACCTCGCAATTCCACTAGGAAACAATTGTTAGGAGAGGGTAGAAAGTAAGATCGAAGAAAGATAATATGAATAGTTTTATAGCCAAAGGAATAAAAGGGGTTGCAGATAGGAGCTGAAGGGACACTGCAAAGAACCTTAAGTAATGCCTACAGTGCACTGTGTAAGATACTCTGACAGCACTAGCTACCCTACGGTATGAATATCCTGGATATAGGACGTTATAATGGGAAGTACGTCGCAACAAGGCAAGAACGCAGATCATGTAAGTGTATAAATGATAATATACAAAACATATGAACATCAGAGCTAAGCATATAGCACTAGAAACTCTGAATACCATACTCTTTAATGTGAATTTCTCTATAAGTATGAGTAGGTACGTGACAAAAAAAAAAAAAAAAAAATTAAAATTAAATCAAATAGTGCACAGGCTAGTGATAGGACCGACATCGCGTTAGCTGCGTTCTTCAGCAGTCCTAGGATATTCATCTCCAGTAGCTAGCCAAATTTTGTACTGGATAATTACAGATTTTAAGAATTGTTCACAGGATAAATTCCAAGAGTAACGCATTTCCAGGACAATGACTAATTAATTTACAGACGAGAAATAAATCCCAAACTCTATAAGAAGTTTCATAGCGAGACTAAAATGTATCCAAATATGTTTAATCATTAACAATAGTGACCTAATTCACGATAAGCCACAAAAAAAAAAAAAAAAAACTCAATAATTCATGGCCACAAGTGAGGGGGAGGGTGGGTGTGGCAGGAGCGGTTTGTTAATGATAACACATAGAGGGATCCTTAGTAATGGAATGAACTGTGAAATTCAGGAAGAAGGCTTAGCACTGGTTCCTGTGAGGTCGTCAACGCTGAAGGGAAATTATGACCATAAAGATTTTAAGCTATAGTATGAGGAAAACCTTACTATCATGAGAGCAGAGATGGAAAGTAAGATGGAAGAAAACATGAACAGAGGTACGATAAAAGTAATGAGATGGATTGCAACTACTCGATCCGTTGGACGTTACCAATATGTAGTATACAGCGCACCGCTTGGGGTGCAATGATGGCAAACAAACTCTTTACGGGAGGCATTTTCCCGCGATGTAACCGAGTATGAGACTTTCCCTGAAAAAAGCCAGGACGCATATCTTAAAAAACTAACTATAGAATTTTCTTGAAAATAATCTCATTGTGTTTCCCACACCCAACTTAATGTTAAGGGCTAATGTAACCTAACATAACCTAGGGACAAGAAAAAGAAAGAAAGAAAAAAAAGGCGGGTGCTGGTGTAATACAAGCTATACATAGGTATCAGGAATTTGCACTGGATCATCCTTAATTATGAAATTTCCTCAAGGCAAGAACTTCTTTTTTTCTTTTCTCTCTCTTTTTATTTTGAAGTGCACATCTACCATAGATCCAAACTTCATTTCGAAGAGCTCACTGAAATGCACAACACTGGCAAATCTGGCCAAACTTACTTTCACAATGATAGCCAGTACCTTCAGGTACTACATATCAATAGTTGATTTGAAAAGTACTTTTCTCTCATACACAATCTGAAGACCTACAAAAACAACTTTACAATATTAACATCGTAAACATATGGATATGTTATTTATCTAACCGAATACAACTGAAGAATTTGCGATTACGATAAGCAAAGGAAAGCAAAGAAAAACAAAACAAGCTAGCATTTACTCTGCAATAATTACAAAGGATTGAGAAATTTCATCATTGCGCTTGACGGAAGTCATATGTTAAATTCTCGGAATTGACTGCGACTTCGTCGGTAACAGAATGTCACGAAATCTTTATTTTCCTGATTAATATGTTGATTAGGCAATACATTGACCTAATATATTTTAAAATAATCCTATGCTACGCCTTTATATTATTTCCAATGGCATTTGAAGTTATTTGAAAATAATGTGCTCAATAGCCACTTCCGACATCCGAACGCAATGTGTACCCAGCTGTTTACATGTGTTGACCTACGAGAGCCTGAGAAAGAGAGAGGGAGAGAGAAAACAGGAAAAAAGTCAAGGAAGATCATGAACAGGATCCAACAAACTCACCATGAAGAACTTGACTTTCGTTTCTGCGATGATGTCATCAAATACGAAAAACTCGCCAAAATTGGCCAAGGAACATTCGGGTAATACTACCTAGCTAGTACCTACCTAGGCTAATTGTATTGGTAACTTTGACCCCCCGATAAAGACTAGAAAACCTGGCTCCAAGTGACCTTTATGCCTAGTCTTGGGTAGAGAAGACGACCTTCGGTAGACATTTACTATTTACTTAGTTGCTATTCTGGTATTTTACTATGGAAAATAAAGTGAAGACTACTACCGCGACCCTTAGGTTCGGTAGCTTAGGTACTAGGCTAGGCTACCTAGGTAGTAGGCTAGCTACCCAAGCCTCTTGGTTAATGTGCTACCTAGGCTAAATGGTCGCTGTGTTTAGCTACTTAGTTATCGCTCTTTTGCAAATTGCTCTCCTTTATGGATATGCCCTTTGTTTGCCTATGATATTTACTATCTTTTGTTTATGGTTTTATGTTTGTCCCCACTAGGCTAAACACGGCGGCTGTTTTGTACCTGAACTGATAGCCTAGTAGCTTAGTTGGCCTATCAAACCAGTGAGGTGCAGTAGCAGTCCTGGTTTTTACCTTCTGGGGTAGATCTAGGGTACCTATATCTGCGGCGGCCCAGACTATGGCAGTTGCGGTTTTTGTATGCAGTTTTACCTACTGAACAAGAATTTAAAGTAATATTTATTCGGACGACTGTAATTAACCCCCCAGGGCCCAGTACTAAACACAGCGAAATACATTGGACGCCCCAATCCCTAGTGGATGTCGTATTTGCGGTTACGTTTCTTGCTGGGTAATTCTAAAGAATAGTTCCTTACGAACTACAAGGAACGTAACTGCGAATACGACATCCACTTGGGATTGGGATGTCCAATGTATTTCGCCGTGTTTAGTACTGGCCCCTGGGGGTTAATTACAGCCGTCCGAATAAATATTACTTTAAATTCTTGTTCAGTAAGTAAAATAATATAGGAAAATGTCAATTGCCATAGTCTAGGGCACTGTGGATTGCTTCTGTAGAAATATCCCGTCTGGAATTGAAAATATAATTTCAAACTAGTTATGTTTGTAGCCATGTGTACTTTGAACGTTTCTGGTATGCCCCCCATTAGCAAGTGACTAGGGTAAAGCACCATTGTGCGAACAGGCGTACACCTGTACCGGTGCGCAGTCACTTTCCCAAAAAATAACAACCACTCCTAGTATCCTGAATTAGACACCAGTCATAACTCAACCAGCGTGGAAGTAACACCTCGAGACCTCTACTTACCTCTCTAAATAAGTGTAGAGGAAACAACCGAGTGGACTAGCTGATCCAGTTTTGGCCGCATATGGATCCACCCTCTGAAAAAGTACTTTAACACGTCCTGACACTGGAGATGGGCACCAGTCACGAGTCATCGGTGGTGAGAGCAATAGCTCGAGACCTCTACTCTTCTCTCGAAATAAGTATTTCTCCTAAGTTAGTAATTAAGACGATATTTCAAGATTAAACAGAGGTTAATGAAAGTCTAGCCATGCGCAGTGCAAACATACCTCCGTGACGCTTTCAAAATTTTTACTCAAAACACCAAAAATGTAGAAGATTGACTGACGCCATCTCGATGTTTCGGAGTCACTTGTATCAATAAACTTTCCATTCCATGTGCTAAATCCGCACACCACTTGTACCCATAGACGCTGGGGCACTTTTTTCACAACAATCGTAAACAATGACACTATCTGTCTGGCTTCCAAGAAACTCACGATTTTTTAATAGAAAGAAGCGTGTACTAGATAATTATTTAAATAAATAGTTAAAGGCCATGAATTGCATAAATTTTTTACATATTCGTGATAATTAATTTGAAAATATTTGATGTTGAAAAAGTAACCAGATTCCCGACTCAAATATCAACAGTTTTGCTGTGAACAGTACCTACGGTGTTGTTCGCGCTCTCCTATTGTTTATCAGTGTTGCCAATTGGTATATGTTTACCCTCCAAACTGGGTATAAGACTTATGCAAAACCGGGGAAATAAGTGAAATTATCTCATCTATTGTAGGTATATATACATATTAGAGCAATTTTATCATTATTGCATTACTATGACAACTAGAATTCATGGAAACAGTGTGTAAATGCATCGATGTATGTGTGAAGCTCCACTAAATTGGCAACAATGAAATTTTGCCATTTGTAGCATGGAATTATTAAAGGTTACATTTATTTCTGGCATACAATTATTAAAAATAAAAAAGTCAAAATAGTAATATATGTAGTCTTAAATCAATGGAAAGTGCTAGCAAAAAAAAAAAAAAGAAAATAAATTTTTGTCATAACCTGTTGTCTGCTCGGCGATGGTTTTTGGCAGCCAGATGTACGACAAGGCTAGAAATATTGGATTATATCTAATTTAGAAATATCTGTAATTTTGGGGGGTTAATTTGGTTGCAAAAAAGGGATATAATAGACATGAATTGATATAAACAATTTGAAGTAACATAAAGTAAAGCTAAAATAAATAATGAGTAAACAATTAAGTGAACAAAGCTTTGCACCTCATAAACAGTGTAGTGTGCCCACAACTGTGTTTGTGGAGTGAGCGCTTAGGAACCAGGAACTGCAGCATAGTTCAAGTGCAATTTGGGGTGAATTAAGACCAACATGTATATAATTACAATCAAATAAGCACTGTGGAGTTTCATTTGTGATGGCAGTAAGGATAAAACCACCGATTACAAGGTAAAAATGACTTTCAGTTCAAACCATGACCGCGGGAATAAGAATTTTCATACTTTCACAAATATAGGCAACAAAATGTTGTTTTATTGTGCTGATTACAACTGCAATCTTGAGTAAGATCAAGAAACATCACATATATATGCTAATATTGTTCAAATGAGCGCTGAGAAGGATGTGAGATCCATGTGGGTTACAAAAGGGACTGGAGGTGAATGACGCCATATTGGATTTAAAAACTGCCTTGAAAACTTATTTTACGAAGACCTCACATGTTTATTTTAGTACGTATGGTGCTTTCATGTATCACATTATGTTGACAAAACTTCAATCTTTTGAGTGGTATGTTTAAAGATGTAATTGTAGTCTTGTTTAACTAATTGAATATCGAGTGAATAAGGCTGATCCACCTGAGTATGATGGATCCAAGGCTGTGTTTCCCCTTGTTTTCCCAAGTCACAAAATAATGCTATAATTTCCAGTTAAACAGAAGTTAATGAAAGTTTAGCCATGTGGAGTGCAAACTTACTTCCTTGACGCTTTCAAAATTTTTACTTTAAACACCTTATATGTAGAAGGTTGATGCCATCTCGATGTTTGCAGAGTTACTTGTGTCAAGAAACTTTCCATTTTGTACATGCAACTTCCCCGGCAGATATATACTTAGCTTATGTCTCTGACGTCCGACAGAAATTCGAATTTCGCGGCACACGCTGCAGGTAGGTCAGGTGATCTACCCCCCTGCCGCTGGGTGGCAGGAATAGGAACCGTTCCCGTTCTAGAACCAGATTTTCTCTGTCGCGGTAGTGTCAACATATGTTGTTGCTACCTCCTGACTTGATTTTCGTTTTTCATCGCCATCGATCTTCTGGGCTGTCTTTTGCAGGGAAGTACTGGGTCTTTGGTTCGGCATACGCTTTTATTAACTTTTTAATGAATTTGGCTTCGAAAATTTCGAAGAATATATGACGTGTAACTACCGAAATTTTCGGTAGAGACTCACATAGTTTGCAAGAAAGGGAAATATTAATATTTATTCATTAATACGTGTAATAAGTGTTAGAATTGATTGAGGAAATATACTGACTTCCTACTTTAGGGAGTCAGTAAAGCATGTAACTAGATACGTTTCTTTTAAAAGTTTTTTAGAAACTCGTACTAACGAGCAATTAGAGTATTAACAGTACTAGTAGTGTTGCATCCTCATCACCTTCTTACTTCGCAGAAACTTCAAATTCATAATTGCAATTTGAAGACAAGGATTGTGGCTCAAAATGCGAGCTATTGAAAGGTAAGAAGTGATTACTAGTGTTCCCCATTGCAGTGGAGGGTGCGTCTGATCGGCTCTGTCTCGCTCCCAGGCCTAGACCTCTTTCAAGCTCCCAAGCCCAGGGGAGAAGGAATGTCGAAAGCCGTAAGGGGGTTTCAGAGAATCCCCACCGGTCAGGCGTCCCCTCGGCAGGTTCTGTAGAGCGTCCCAGACTGCCAAGGATAGCCATTGAAAAGGCATCCTTAAAAAAGTGCGTCTCTTCATCTTACATCCGAAAAGACGAAGAATGTATATGTTTGATGATCTAGCGCGTTCTCTGGAAAACTAAGAGAACACTGAGCAAGAGCCAGCCAGGAACTTAGGAAGCCGCGTTCCAGCAAGCTAGCGTGAGCCACGTTCCAACAGCCAGCAGCGAGCCGCGTTCCAGAAAACAGACTAGCGCGAGCCGCGTGACTACAATCACCTCCCCTTGCCAGGGGCCAAAAGCTCAAAGGGGAAGAATTTCTTCCACCCTTCTCCAGTCTCCTGATAGACTATGTTGTTGTTCAGGACTCTCGGACAATGTAGCGCCAGCCAGGCGCCAAATGCCAATACAGGCGAAAAACGCCAGAGGCGGACAGTTCCAAGGAACTCTGTCATGGTCGGATACTGAGAAGGAGCGGGCCTCCCCCCCCCCAACCTGGCGCAAATGCGCCAGAGGCGAACAAATCGGACAGATATAAGAGTGTCCGATGTGGACATCGCCAGACAGCCTAGAGAGACTTCCAAGCTCGAAGCTCCAGCAAGTGTGGAGGAGCCAAGCCAGGCGCGAGGCGCCAGCCAGGCTCTAGGAGCCAGCCAGGCTCTAGAAGCCAGCCAGGCGCCATCCAGGTGCCAGGCTCCTTCAAGGGTAGGCTCCAGTCAGGATTGAGGATCCATCCAGGCGCAAGGCTCCTTCCAGTAAAGAGAAACCTAAAGCTCTGTCATGTAAGAGGGCTAGTCCCCATTGATATGATACAGGTAAGCTCTGCCATGTAAGTGGGTCAGCCCCCATTGGCACGATCCGAGAAGGCTCTGTCGTGTAAGCGGCTAGCCCCCATTGACATGATCCAGAAGGGTTTGTCAGTCATAGGTCCCTACCTCGCTGAAACTCTTGAGGCATGCAGACTCATAGACAGTAATCATGAAGTCTTCTGCCAAGCTCCAGGCGCAAGGCGCCAGCCAGACGCAAGGCTCCAGCCAGGCGCGAGGCGCTAGCCAGGAGGGAGGAGCCAATCAGGCGCCAGCCAGGCGCGAGGCGCCAGCCAGGCTCTAGGCGCCATTCAGGCGCAAGGCTCCAGCCAGGCGCGAGGCGCTAGCCAGGCTCCAGGCTTCACCCAGAAGAGATCTATATCAAAGAATGCCCTGGCCTTCTTTGAGACAATGTGATCTCCTAAGCACTTGACAATTGCATTGATGATTCCTTCAAACAGCTGAGAATTAAAAGCGCATGAAGTGCGAGCTTTTCTGTATTCTTGTTCTTTCCTTAACAATATGTCATAAGGACATATTAGCTGTCACATACGGGAGATGCAACTCTGTGTTGACTTCCCATATCCGAAGGATGTCAAGATAACCTACGAGAGATCCTTCTCTCTTGGTTGATACGTGTCTGCGGATACATTGCTGGGATAGGGAGCCGATACTGATCCTTAACTAGTGAGTTAAATTTGATTTAACGTCGTGTTTTTTCTTTGGGTTGTTTGAAAGGAGTTTGGGGATAACTCTTTTCAACTTAAGCACTAACCCTCGTGTTAGGATCAGGTGATCGGGATCGGTGTTGTGCTCCTTAATTATGCCACTAGGCATAGGCATATTGTCATGTAAGAGGCTCTGTCGAGTAAATGGATAAGACCCCATCGACAGACCCACAAGAACTCTTAGCCATAGGTCACATCCTCGCTGAGGCTCTTGAGGCGAAGCAGATTCCTAGGCATTAGCCATGGAATCTTCCGCCTGAACAAGTAGGAACCAAGGTTTTATTTATTTATTACCTACAACGTATGTTGTTTACCTGTCTATTCAGTAAATAGTTGTCTCTTACCCACCACCAAGGGTGTCAATCAGCTAAGTATATTATCTGCCGGGGAAGTTGCATGTACAAAAATAAAATGAATATTGTTAGAATACAATAAAGTTTTGTACATACTTACCCGGCAGATATATACGATGAATGGCCCACCCAGCCTCCCCTCAGGAGACAGGTGGAAGAGAAAATCTGGTTCTAGAACGGGAACGGTTCCTATTCCTGCCACCCAGCGGCAGGGGGGTAGATCACCTGACCTACCTGCAGCGTGTGCCGCGAAATTCGAATTTCTGTCGGACGTCAGAGACATAAGCTAAGTATATATCTGCCGGGTAAGTATGTACAAAACTTTATTGTATTCTAACAATATCATTTTTCTGTGCTAAATCTGCACTCCGCTCGTACCCATAGACACTGGGACACTTTCTTCATAACAATCTTAAACGATGAGGGTGTTTCAGCCTCCGGATGGGTAAACAGTTATTGTTCAAGAAGAAGAAGAAGAAGAAGAGTGCGCTAGATAACATTTCAATAATTAGTTAAGGTAAAACACCACTGTGTGGACAGATGGACACTGTACCATCGCGCAGTAACTTTCCCAAAAAGTAACTTTAGCACTTCCAGTATCCTGAATTAGATGCCACCCATAACCCAACCAGTCTGGAAGCAATAGCTCGAAACCTCTACTTTCCTCTCGAAGTAAGTGTTTTCTCTCAGGTCACAAAATAATGCCATAATTTCCAGTTAAACTGAAATTAATGAAAGTCTAGCCATGCACAGCGCAAGTCACAAAATAATGCCATAATTTCCAGTTAAACTAAAATTAATGAAAGTCTAGCCATGCACAGCGCAAGTCACAAAATAATGCCATAATTTCCAGTTAAACTGAAATTAATGAAAGTCTAGCCATGCACAGTGCAAATTTTACTTAAAACATCTTATTTGTTCCGACACGTTATACAAACCATCAGTCCATTACATAAGGAATTACTATTCAGCGCCAGCTGGACCGGTCGTAAGATTTACTAACAAGGTAGTTTGGCAGTAACTGCTTGTCCGATGGACGGGAGTCCTGCCTGACTGGAGGTAAACATACCACTTTGCTTTTGACCGTCATCGGGTGAAGACCTGTGCTCACCTCTCTGCCTGCCTCTGTCGTGAGATTATTATCAAAGCTGCTTACTTTTCAACCTGTTTCTATAGAATACAGAGAACTCCCGAGTCCTTAGCCTACAGTACTGTTTTTAAAGGCAACATTTTTATTCATGAAATATACGCCTCATATCCAAAGCCCGTAGAGGAGCTAAATGTAAAAAAAGGAAAAGTAATTCCAGTAACATTAAGATTTTCTCCATGGAAGTTGCCCTCTGAAGTTGCAAGGTAGATTGTTTAGATGATATTCTTAAACAGAAATTCCTTTGCCGTGCTGAAAAGCATGATAACTCCAGGCAAATCTTTACCGATGGCTCCAAATCCAGTGCAGGCGTTGGGTTTGGAGTGGTATATCCTGACAGGGGTATTTGTGGTGCACTACCAAGTTCAGCTTCTATTTTTACTGCTGTACTTTTTAGCACTAAAGAAAATTGTTATTTAGAAGGTGATCATTTTACTATTTTTAGTGGTTCCAAGAGTGCCTTGGAAGCTGTGACATCTTTTAATCCAGTAAACCCTGTGGTACTGGAAATAACAGAGTGGCTGTTTTTATTAAAACAAAAACAGAAGGCAGTAAACTTCTGCCGGGTTCCTTCACATGTTGGCATTGTTGGAAATGAACGAGCTGATGAACTGGCTGAGTCAGGGACGTAAAAAAACCCAAGAAGTATAGCAATTCCTTGCTCAGACTACATTCCTGAAATTAAAAAGACAGTAGAATCAGTTTGGCAATTTTATTGGACAATAGAGAGCAATAATAAAATGAGAGAACTCACTGATGTAATCAACCCCTGGCTTTATATGTTAGAAGACCATTGGAAAGAGACTGCATTATATAGGTTACGGATCGGCCACACATGGATTACTCATGGTTTTTTAATGAACAATGACCCTAAACCATTTTGTGGGGATTGTCTTGATCCCCTCACAGTAAAACATTTAATAGCAGAATGTCCCAGCTTAATGTCAGTAAGGAACCGTCATTTTAACGTAGTTGGAAGAACGGAATTTAAACTAGATACCATTATATGAAGAGATTTTAATGATGATAGCCTATTTAGTTATGTTCAAGAAGCAGGTCTTCTTGAAAAAATTTAGGTTAATTTGGTTATGATGTTTGAGTTTGTGTATATGTTTTAGTATGTATTAGTGTATATCATTTGCTTTTAAGTCTTTTACTTTGGTAAATTTTTATGTACATAAAGTTTACCTCTAATTAATATAATATTTATTACCATATAGTATAAAGTTTTAGTACTTTTAATATCTATTTATTTCACAGAATTGTGTAGAATTTGGAAGTGTGCGAGGTGCCTGTGTTGCTTGTACTTTTGCTTACAATTACAATTTGAAATAGGTGTGTAGGTGGGATGAGTATTTTGTGTTTTTTGGTTCTTTATAGCTCTCTGACAGATATTATATAAATATATTTATAGCTTTTTAATTGACTTTTTCCTTTGTAATTCCTTTTAATGATACGGTGTCAATAACTTCGTCGTTGCGACGCTAGTAAGAACTAACAGATCAATCAATCTGATTGGCTGGAATTCTCGCATATGTGTATGCCCATCTCTCCTGCACCGCATTTTGTCGGTGTGAGAATTTTCAGACAGAGATATATCTCAGTAGACTCATTATCATCTTTCTGTTTACCCCAGGTGTAACAGAAGTCTGTAGCCTAGTCTTCCGCTTCAGCGCAACTGCCCCATCGGCCGCTGGGATGACGCAGAATGATATTCTTCAGAAAATTTGATTTTGTCTTCTAATATACATTTCCTAATTCATAATGTGTTCAATTATTCTTTGTTCATCCCGAATTGTAGATGAATAACAGAAGACTTCGCCTGTTCCCTGCCCTACTAGCTCTACTTCCAAAGTAAATAGAAATGTCCTTCCTGATCCAACCCACAAGAAGTGCTTTTCAGGCAGTACAATCCCTGTGTTTTCATTACTGAAAGACACTCCGCTTTCATTGCAAACTCTGACTTTCTTGCTGAGCAGCAATGAAGTAGCGGATTAGCTTTTTCAGTCCTATGTAAAACAACAGGGATTAAACCCGTCTTCACTGTAAAACAACAGGGATTAAAGCTGTCTTCACTGGCTGGTGTCATTGACTGGACTTTTTGTATGATCAGAATCTTGAAGACATAGTTCTGCATTCACCTTAGTCATTCACTAGTAATATAGTGTTGTTTTTCCTTAGTTCAGATTTAACTACTGAGAAACTTCTGTCTTGCCATCACAGGGATGTGCATGTGCCTTGAGAGAAACATCATCTTGTCTCTCAACATCAGCGGCGAACAAGATAGACAATTTGCTTGGTTGTTCTCAGCATAACCCTTCAAAAGGCAGGTTTCATGTGACTACGTCTTGGATACGTGGCAGCGCAGTAAGTGGGCATCTGTTGACGAGTCCAAGTCCGTCATGAGCTACGCTTTGGACTTTGTATTGGTTGATCCAGATCAGTCATTTATTTGTCCTATTGGCGTGTTGCTATACCCATAAAGGATTGACGCCCTTCAGTGAGTGTCGGTGTCTTTATCTGCTTCGGACTGCCATTGCAGAAGTGTCCGATGACACATCTTTCTCTGAGTCTTACGAGACTGTGAGAGACTTCTCTGCAGTTGGATAGTCCAGTGAATGGATACATTTCATCACTCCGAAGAATATGTCGGACAGGAAGATAGATGAGGTCTCATTGTGACCATATTTATATCTTTCTTCCTTCGGGTCTGCCCACAGGTCCTTGGACCCTCCTTTCCTTGGACCAGTGTTGGATGCATGCAGGTTGTGTTTGCTTATGTGGCTCCTTCAAGAGGACAAGTTGCATCTAATCTATGGTGTGCGGTTCTAGAGGTAAGAAGGATGCGAGAGTGACTGGCCTCTCCACCTTCCCCATCTCGTCCTTCTACTCCTCTTCCTTCGGGTTGAGAATAGGACTCGAACTTCCACTGGCTGGTTGGGCAATTGATGCGGTAAGCTTACACATCGAGCTTCCTTTTTATTTTTCTTATCAAAATCATAGAAGCAATCCCGCTCCTTCTTCCCAGAACTTTGCAATAATGCCTCTAACTCTTGAATATTCTTCCCAGCTCATTTTCGGATGACTTATGATTCCTCACTCATTTCGAAAAGGCCCAGAAGTCTGACTCTTGAACATGCAGCTCCCATACTCCAATCAAGTTGTCAGAGGCAGGGCATTCCTCCTCACTCTTATGACCAGGAGGAATAGCCCAGGTGTGCAGAACTCCAGTCAGTTCTAGAGGCTCACTCCCATTCCTCCCACCAATCAGTGAGTCTTCCTCGTGTAAAGGACCGAGTGTTTGTATATCATGGAGGAACAAATCACAGTTTTTGAAAGTAAATTGTATTTTTCCTAACTATACAAACCTGAGGTCCTTTACATTTATGTCCACCTCATGCCACCTCTCAATCTGAACCTGGGCCGAAAGGCAAAGTGGAGTGTTTACATCCGGGTAGACAGGCCTACCCGCCTACCAGACGGTAGTTACTGCCTAACCACCTTGTTCAAGAATTTAACGGCCGTTATTCCAGCTATGCTGAAAGTAATTCTTCCTCATGTAAAAGAAATTCTTCCTCATGTAAAAGACCTCAGATTTGTATACGTAATTAGGAAAAATATAATTTATTTTTCAAAAATTTTGATTTTTCCCCTTTAACTTTGGGACAAGACATGTATTCATCTGAAATTTATGCTTACGCTTTGGGAATTTCTTAGGGGAACTTTGGTGGTTTGTCCTTTGTTTCTTCTGGAAATTCCTCTTCTCCTTCATCCTTTCGCTAGCTATCGGATGAAGGTAGAGTGTTATGGTTTTTCTGTAATTTCCAAACACTCGGGCAAGACAGAAATCCCCGGTAATTGTTTTTACGAAAGTCAGGAGTCTCACTAAGACATTAAATTCTTTGGAATTTCCAGCATTCGCAGGGTGATTTGGTTTTCTGAGATTTCCAAACACTCGGGCAACGAATATTCCCAATGATTATTATAATAATCGGGAGTCTCGCCGAGTGCCTAGATCCCTTGGTTTCATTGGCGCTTGCCGAGTGCTTGGCTTCATCATATTGCTGAGTACGAGGGTGAGAAAAGGCTCCCCCGATTATTGTCATACAAGAGTGAGTTTTTTCTTGCCGAGCATGGGAATTCTTACGAATTCTAATGCTCGCTGAGTGCTCACTTTATTGGACCTTAGGGTCTGAACATGGAGGACAGCAGACACAATCCCTTTTGCTCTTCTTGGAGCTTTGGCCTTGAAGGAGAATAGTTAATTGGGAAGCAGTGATAGTTCTTTGTTGACGAATACCACTCATAATTATGTAGTGGTGATTGGCTCAGCTGGGCTCGACCAGACAGATCAATCTGCTGATCTGAGTGCTCGGCTCTAACAAACGAACTCTGCTCTTGATCGGTGCGGTTCCTTGCCATGACATAGCACCCTCCTTCCCTGTGTTGCAGCGAGCCTTCAAGGGGTCATCGTCTTTTGTCTTCGTTATCTGATGCCTTCTAACCTCCCTCTTCAAAGGTTTCCACGTCCCAAGAAGAGGAAGGTATTCTCCGCCCATTACAAAGTCTCGCTTCAAGACTTCTAAGGGTCTGCATCCTTTCGTAGATTTAGTCGGCCTACTTTTCATGGGTTATGTCTTGGTTTTCGTGTACTATCCCTGGTTAGTATGTTGTTTTGCATCAGCACAACTCCCTCATCACAACTTCTGGATTCATCACTCACTTTCACTGGACGTCTGGAGAGATCTGCCCTTGGAACTTATTCTCCATACATGAGAGGCTAACAGCCACATGGGAGATGTTCAGTTCCCCTCCATACATGAGAGGTATATGATACCACATGGGAGGCTTCAGGAAGGATCTGGAGAGATCTGCCCTTGGAACTTATTCTCCATACATGAGAGGCTAACAGCCACATGTAAGGTGTTTAGTTCCCCTCCACACGAGAAGTTTACGATACTTCACGGGGGGTTAGACTTGACCAAGATGAGACTTTGACTGATTAGACTAACATTGAGGTACTCGTTCCTTCCGTTTCTCACCTGAGCATTGACTGAAGGTGAGTTGACGATATTAATCCAAGGTAATAGTTTAATGAGATTATGCCAATGTATACATCGGTTGGTCGGGCTGAAACAATGATTGAGCCCACCTCCATTTAAATGTTGTAAATCGGGCTAATTCAGGAGTTCAGGTGTTGTATTGCAATACAGCTACTTGTCGACTTATGACCTATGCGAGTTAAGACTGATCGACTTTACAACCACCTGCAACTAAAACGACTGGGAAGCGACTTGAGCAAGAAAGAATGGTGTCCAGTTGAACATACGACAGATTTTCCCCAGTTCCCGCCTCTCCACACACGCAGCTCACTTTTCGTGCTGCTAATGACTATTATCATGCATTGGCAACAAGGATATAACACCAGTAAACTTATGCCATCAAACACAACCATAGATAAAATTGAGAGAGAATAATTTAAATCAAAAATTCAAGACTTGAAAGAACACATTTTACTGTAGTTTTCACACTAATAAAATATTAGTAATTTAACTAATGGTAAAGCTCGTACTATGATGAAATCAAGTGAAAATACTGAATGGAATTACGTAATATTTTTACACAATAAACATGCCCACAATGCAGTCTGTTAACAAAAAAATAAGTTAATTCACGAGACGTATTAAATTCATATTTCTATTTAAAAACACGTCGTATAATGACAAATTATTTTGTCTCATATAAGTAAAGTATCTAGATATTTTCTACTAATTAGAAGCAAGGCAATTCGCTCCAAATTGAGTTAAATACGGCAAAATAAAATGTAAACATGGCGAAATAAACTCATATTCGCCATCAGCTGATTTTGAAACCAAAACATTGACCACTTGTTAGTATTTTTAATAATATGAGAATACATACAATATTATTGGATACAATAATGTACAACTTTTTAAAAGATTCACGGAAAAGTTGCATGTTCATTGTATTTTTAATTCATAAATATACATAGCCGTCTGCAGCCTGACATCGAAATATAGAATACATCCCTAAAAAATGAAGCCTTTAGGTAATTCCACATACAAATAGCTTAGTTTCCGACTTAGCCTGCTACTAACTACGTTCTGACACTGCTTTTTATAATTTTATTACTCATATATTTTAACTTCATCAATTTATAACTTTAATGGTACAAATTTCTTTAAAATAGTGTACTTAGCCTACATTCCCGAGTTAGCCTACCCAATCGTAAGTCTAGATACAGTGCTAAAATTCTGAGAATCTGCACTTTATTATTGGTGACTTTCATATCTGAAATTTTGTAGCTTCATAACTATCTCTATTAGTTTCTTAGTTGATTATTATTGTAGAGGATAAAGAGATGAACAAAATAATGAATGAATTTTAGCGATAACTGCATTTGAATGTCGCCGTCGCCGTCAAACCGTAAACAAAGCACAGCGGAGCCATCTATTGAGGAAAATGAACAGTAAACTATTCGCTAACGAAATAAAGAATTTCTAGCATGGATAAAGATTTATGGTTGCACTTCTTGCCTCTAGCATAATATAATCTCATTGGTAGCATATCGAATAGGTAAAATCAAGCTGAACCACTGGAGTTTCCGGACCATAGAATGCCGGTTTTAAGATATTCAACTGTATTAAAAAACTTCTAAATTATATCGTATATGTAGTATACAGTATACTGTAGGCTAGGTTACTGTATTCGTGTATATGTGATATATGTAGCATGAAAACATCATCGTATACGCAAGGCTAACTTGTTAAATGTTATTCAATTTCTCTTTGTACTGAATTATCATAAGCCAATATGCATTGAACCTAGAGAATTAGCTGAAATTAATAATTACTATGCCATGTATGTATGAAGTAATGCTGTGTAGTGTAGGCTAGGGTACCCTATGTGTAAAGATGGTACTGATTACCCTAGTTTAGGCTAGGCTAGTAAAATATTCTTACGGTAGTAAATTAACATGGGCCAACTTACATCCAAATCGATTTACGACCAGTTGGTCGGAACCAATTGCGGTCGTAAGTCGACAACTACCTGTATGGAGTTTTCATATTAAAACTAATATTGTAATACCTACCTGAACACCTGAATGACAACCCCCCTCCTCCCCTCGTCATATGATTAATGATTTAGCGATTAACGTAGGTGGTCACTATTGGCCAGTTGCTGGCGGCAGCGTTGCCAAGCGTGGACAGGTGACTCAGTAAACAATGTTTACCTGCAGCGTTTGTAACGCTGGCAGTTAAAATCTTACCTAAGTGTGGGCAATTTTGTGGGGTGTTGTTCTGGCTGCTCAGGTGATCTGGGCTAATTCAGGTGTTCAGGTAGGTATTACAATATTAATTTTAATATGAAAACTCTATATTTCAAAGGATTGGGGGGGGGGGGGAGAAACTTAAGCATATATGAGGGCCATCAGTGTCTTGAGAGGGTAAGTATATATAAAACTATTTTATCATAAAAATATCATTTTTTAAGAATAACTTGTATTTTTCCTAACATACAAACTTGAAGTTCTTCACATTAACAGTCTACCTTACCCACCCTACACCCACACTCTTGTACCTGGGCTGGATGGCAAAGTTGAGTGCTTTCCGGTAGGTGGGGTGGGCTTATCACTGCCTTACTTGTTGTTAGTTAATGACCTTGTCTGAGAGTTAAGTGGTTGTTCCAGCTTGTATTCACAAGCTAAATCCAATGTAATAAAGAACTTAAGTTTTTCGAGTTAGGAAAAATACAAATTAACTTAAAACCTTAAAGGTCAGTTGTGCACTTATATACTGTAGAGTACCATTGATAGGGAAAAGATGAAGTAAAAAAATATGTAGCATAAAAGGAAAGTGGAAATATATCACTCATAGATGTTAATCATCTTGGGGGTAAATTGTAGTATGTTCCCATGCCCATGTTTCAATTTTTTTCCCAGTTTTCCAGAGACCAGGTTAACTTAAACTGTGTGGTAAAGATATACTACTTTTTTCTTGGTTACAGTGAGGTTTTTAAAGCACGAGACAAGAGAACAGGGAGAGTTGTGGCACTCAAGAAAATTCTCATGGAGAACGAGAAGGAAGGGGTAAGTGTGAAGCAAATGAAATTTATTTTATGTTGCTAACTTGTTCTAATGTGCAAGTTGTTGTACTGTAAACATTAGCTAACTTTGTTAATGAATCCTTATTTTGTTCCTAGACGATATACAAACCTGAGGTCCTTTACA